>NW_026062286.1:12500-20000 GCF_023897955.1 Schistocerca gregaria
CATTCGCTTTACCGGATGAGACTCGTACGAGCACCAGCTATCCTGAGGGAAACTTCGGAGGGAACCAGCTACTAGATGGTTCGATTAGTCTTTCGCCCCTATACCCAGCTCCGACGATCGATTTGCACGTCAGAATCGCTACGGACCTCCATCAGGGTTTCCCCTGACTTCGTCCTGGCCAGGCATAGTTCACCATCTTTCGGGTCCCAACGTGTACGCTCTAGGTGCGCCTCACCTCGCAATGAGGACGAGACGCCCCGGGAGTGCGGAGGCCGCCGCCCCGTGAAGGGCGGGGAAGCCCCATCCTCCCTCGGCCCGCGCAAGGCGAGACCTTCACTTTCATTACGCCTTTAGGTTTCGTACAGCCCAATGACTCGCGCACATGTTAGACTCCTTGGTCCGTGTTTCAAGACGGGTCGTGAAATTGTCCAAAGCTGAAGCGCCGCTGACGGGAGCGATTATTCCGCCCGAGAGCATCCCGAGCCAACAGCGGCGCGGGTCCGGGGCCGGGCCAGGTAGGTCCGTCATCCGGGAAGAACCGCGCGCGCTTGCCGGGAGCCCGAGCGCCCAAAGGGGCGAATCGACTCCTCCAGATATACCGCCGAGCAGCCAGCCAGGACACCGGGGCTCTGCCCAACAGACGCGAACCGAGGCCCGCGGAAGGACAGGCTGCGCACCCGGGCCGTAGGCCGGCACCCAGCGGGTCGCGACGTCCTACTAGGGGAGAAGTGCGGCCCACCGCACACCGGAACGGCCCCACCCCGCGGCGAGTGGAAAGGCAACCGGACACGACCCCGCCGCGGATTGCTCCGCGCGGGCGGCCGGCCCCATCTGCCGAGGGCGGGGGCCAGTGGCCGGATGGGCGTGAATCTCACCCGTTCGACCTTTCGGACTTCTCACGTTTACCCCAGAACGGTTTCACGTACTTTTGAACTCTCTCTTCAAAGTTCTTTTCAACTTTCCCTCACGGTACTTGTTCGCTATCGGTCTCGTGGTCATATTTAGTCTCAGATGGAGTTTACCACCCACTTGGAGCTGCACTCTCAAGCAACCCGACTCGAAGGAGAGGTCCCGCCGACGCTCGCACCGGCCGCTACGGGCCTGGCACCCTCTACGGGCCGTGGCCTCATTCAAGTTGGACTTGGGCTCGGCGCGAGGCGTCGGGGTAGTGGACCCTCCCAAACACCACATGCCACGACAGGCGGCAGCCTGCGGGGTTCGGTGCTGGACTCTTCCCTGTTCGCTCGCCGCTACTGGGGGAATCCTTGTTAGTTTCTTTTCCTCCGCTTAGTAATATGCTTAAATTCAGCGGGTAGTCTCGCCTGCTCTGAGGTCGTTGTACGAGGTGTCGCACGCCACACCGCCAGCCGGCTGTGCACGCTACCGAGAAAGTACCGGTATGCGAACCGCCAGGCGACGGGCGCGCATCGCACGTTTAAGGAGACGCGGCCGGCCACACAGGCGACCACGACACTCCCACGTCTCCGAAGCGGGACAAACGCCGCGCGCTTCAGTATACGTAGCCGACCCTCAGCCAGACGTGGCCCGGGAACGGAATCCATGGACCGCAATGTGCGTTCGAAACGTCGATGTTCATGTGTCCTGCAGTTCACATGTCGACGCGCAATTTGCTGCGTTCTTCATCGACCCACGAGCCGAGTGATCCACCGTCCTGGGTGATCTTTTCCTTTTCAGTCTCCCACTGTCTCTTTCAAGACAGTAGCATTTGCGGGACTGAGGCGTCTGACGGCCCCTGTTCCACTATTTTTTTTTGTGTCCAACGGCCTCACAGCCGATGGGCGTCGTACGGCTCCACACCGGAGCGGACAGGCACTCGGGCGAACGTCATTCAAAACCGGCGCCAGGCGCCAGGTACCGCAGGCCAGCCGCTCCAGAGCTTCAGCGCTCGTACCACACAACAACAACACTTCCGCTAGTTTTGAGAGGCACGCGTGGTTCCGCACGCGGCGCACGGCCACTGCCGTACAGGTAGCGTGTTGCGCGACACGACACGACACGCACATCGAAAGACATGCAGTCTAGTCGGTAATGATCCTTCCGCAGGTTCACCTACGGAAACCTTGTTACGACTTTTACTTCCTCTAAATGATCAAGTTTGGTCATCTTTCCGGTAGCATCGGCAACGACAGAGTCGATGCCGCGTACCAGTCCGAAGACCTCACTAAATCATTCAATCGGTAGTAGCGACGGGCGGTGTGTACAAAGGGCAGGGACGTAATCAACGCGAGCTTATGACTCGCGCTTACTGGGAATTCCTCGTTCATGGGGAACAATTGCAAGCCCCAATCCCTAGCACGAAGGAGGTTCAGCGGGTTACCCCGACCTTTCGGCCTAGGAAGACACGCTGATTCCTTCAGTGTAGCGCGCGTGCGGCCCAGAACATCTAAGGGCATCACAGACCTGTTATTGCTCAATCTCGTGCGGCTAGAAGCCGCCTGTCCCTCTAAGAAGAAAAGTAATCGCTGACAGCACGAAGGATGTCACGCGACTAGTTAGCAGGCTAGAGTCTCGTTCGTTATCGGAATTAACCAGACAAATCGCTCCACCAACTAAGAACGGCCATGCACCACCACCCACCGAATCAAGAAAGAGCTATCAATCTGTCAATCCTTCCGGTGTCCGGGCCTGGTGAGGTTTCCCGTGTTGAGTCAAATTAAGCCGCAGGCTCCACTCCTGGTGGTGCCCTTCCGTCAATTCCTTTAAGTTTCAGCTTTGCAACCATACTTCCCCCGGAACCCAAAAGCTTTGGTTTCCCGGAGGCTGCCCGCCGAGTCATCGGAGGAACTGCGGCGGATCGCTGGCTGGCATCGTTTATGGTTAGAACTAGGGCGGTATCTGATCGCCTTCGAACCTCTAACTTTCGTTCTTGATTAATGAAAACATACTTGGCAAATGCTTTCGCTTCTGTTCGTCTTGCGACGATCCAAGAATTTCACCTCTAACGTCGCAATACGAATGCCCCCGCCTGTCCCTATTAATCATTACCTCGGGTTCCGAAAACCAACAAAATAGAACCGAGGTCCTATTCCATTATTCCATGCACACAGTATTCAGGCGGGCTTGCCTGCTTTAAGCACTCTAATTTGTTCAAAGTAAACGTGCCGGCCCACCGAGACACTCAACAAAGAGCACCCTGGTAGGATTTAAACGGGGTCCGCCTCGGGACGCGAAAGCACCCCTTCGGCTCGCCCCACCGGCAGGACGTCCCACGATACATGCCAGTTAAACACCGACGGGCGGTGAACCAACAGCGTGGGACACAAATCCAACTACGAGCTTTTTAACCGCAACAACTTTAATATACGCTATTGGAGCTGGAATTACCGCGGCTGCTGGCACCAGACTTGCCCTCCAATAGATACTCGTTAAAGGATTTAAAGTGTACTCATTCCGATTACGGGGCCTCGGATGAGTCCCGTATCGTTATTTTTCGTCACTACCTCCCCGTGCCGGGAGTGGGTAATTTGCGCGCCTGCTGCCTTCCTTGGATGTGGTAGCCGTTTCTCAGGCTCCCTCTCCGGAATCGAACCCTGATTCCCCGTTACCCGTTACAACCATGGTAGGCGCAGAACCTACCATCGACAGTTGATAAGGCAGACATTTGAAAGATGCGTCGCCGGTACGAGGACCGTGCGATCAGCCCAAAGTTATTCAGAGTCACCAAGGCAAACGGACCAGACAAGCCAATCCGATTGGTTTTGATCTAATAAAAGCGTCCCTTCCATCTCTGGTCGGGACTCTGTTTGCATGTATTAGCTCTAGAATTACCACAGTTATCCAAGTAACGTGGGTACGATCTAAGGAACCATAACTGATTTAATGAGCCATTCGCGGTTTCACCTTAATGCGGCTTGTACTGAGACATGCATGGCTTAATCTTTGAGACAAGCATATGACTACTGGCAGGATCAACCAGGGAGCTGCGTCAACTAGAGCTGAGCAGCCGGCCGCCCGGGAGTGTGTCCCGGGGGCCCGCGCGAACACGCAAGCGTCCGCTCAATTATTCTGCAAACAGGAGGAGGCCGAGCTCCCCTGCACGATACACCTCGAAACCCTCTCAGGTCCCGGCGGCGCGCAGCGCCGTCCTAGGTACTTGGTCGGTTTCGAGAGAGGCGCAATCGCCCGGAGTTAGGCGAGTAGACGGTTTTAGTGCGAACACCCTTGCTCCCAACTGAGCTTGCCGCTGCCGACAGAGGCCCGGGAGCGTGCTGTCGTGGCATTGCCGGCGGGAGACAACACGCGCCACCTATGGTGACCGGCAGCTCCAACGCCAGCGCCACACAAGGGCAAAGCCCCACTTGGGTGCAGAAGCGAACTCTCCCAGCACAGCGCACGCGCCAACACGTCCGCACAACTGCGATACAAACCACCTGCGAGAACCGCTGGGGCGACCGAGCAGCAGACGGCGTCGCGGCGCCGAGTGCCAGGCGGCGGCGCATCCTCAACGCACACAGTCCTCAATCAGACCAGCACACTGCAGATGTCCACCGCGCTTCGCACCGGGCTCGGCTGAACCAACTTTGGCCGCCAGGCGCCGCGTGCAGGGTGCGCCGCAGCGTAGCTGCGCCGCCTGCCGGGCCCGTCGGCTGGCGCTCCTGCCACTCGGCGCCCCCCACCAGCCGCCTGTTGCGCGTGCGCCCACGCAGCGCGCGGCCAACACGCCGGGCGGCCCCCCTTCACCGGCCGGGAACAGTCCCACCAAGCCACCGCCGCGTATCGCTTCATACCCACATGGGCCTAGTCACGTGTGTGGATGTGGCGGGTACCGCTGAAACAACCGGTTAATAGCTGTACCGATCGTCGCCATCACAGATTCACCTCCAGCGTGAACAACCGCTCAACAACGGATTTCCAGTTCATTTGCGTATCTTGGGCAGTAAACGTAGATGTCCACCTACATTTGCGAATTCAACAATTCTTGCATGCCAGGATGTCATGTGTCACGACACGCTACATCAGACCACATACACACTGCGACATGTGCAGAAGAGAACACGTGGAAGGTGGCCCGCGCACGTATGCGATGTCCCTTCCGCGATCCACTGTCAACCGGCATCTGCGGCATGTCCCAGATATGGAACGCGGTCCACCAGGGTAGCACTTTGTGTGAGGCAATACGACAAAGTCGGAATACACGCGTCACTACATCACACGGCTCACGCTGACCTGACCTGACTCACCGCACCACCACCCCCAGCGACCCAGGGTGACATACAATGCGTTCGTACGTTCCTCCCACACGCCTCTACGGCGTACCACAGTGCAACCTAGCTGTTATTGGGAGACGAGACAAGTAGCATCGAGCACAACATATGGAAATTGAGATTCGACACCGTTGGGCACAGCCAGCGTACGGTCACACGTATCACACTACTTCACTCTGTACGTAACGACCGATGATCGGTACAGCGTGTGGGTTACGCGTACGACATCAGCGGACAATGGACACAGACCATACCACGACGTACACTGAGGGCGTCGACATCTGAACGCAACTGAACAGCTGCGAGGCTCATTTAACACTCAAACGCCAGACCGACCAGCTTGAGAGGACGGAGACACAAAGAGAGGGGCAGAGGGGGGGGGGGGGGGCGATATAGTCCTATTGCAGTACAATTGACAGTGGATAGCGGGAATATGTGGAAAGTAAGCAACACTCGCAAGACATCTACATGAGGATAACAACGACACCAGAGATTCCGAGCAGTGAACTATGTTAGGCAAAGGGACAACGTGGGTTAGGTTAAGGGACAACGTGGGTTAGGTTAAGGGACAACGTGGGTTAGGTTAAGGGACAACGTGGGTTAGGTTAAGGGACAACGTGGGTTAGGTTAAGGGACAACGTGGGTTAGGTTAAGGGACAACGTGGGTTAGGTTAAGGGACAACGTGGGTTAGGTTAAGGGACAACGTGGGTTAGGTTAAGGGACAACGTGGGTTAGGTTAAGGGACAACGTGGGTTAGGTTAAGGGACAACGTGGGTTAGGTTAAGGGACAACGTGGGTTAGGTTAAGGGACAACGTGGGTTAGGTTAAGGGACAACGTGGGTTAGGTTAAGGGACAACGTGGGTTAGGTTAAGGGACAAATTGAGTTAGGTTAAGGGACAAATTGAGTTAGGTTAAGGGACAAATTGAGTTAGGTTAAGGGACAAATTGAGTTAGGTTAAGGGACAAATTGAGTTAGGTTAAGGGACAAATTGAGTTAGGTTAAGGGACAAATTGAGTTAGGTTAAGGGACAAATTGAGTTAGGTTAAGGGACAAATTGAGTTAGGTTAAGGGACAACGTGGGTTAGGTTAAGGGACAAATTGAGTTAGGTTAAGGGACAAATTGAGTTAGGTTAAGGGACAAATTGAGTTAGGTTAAGGGACAAATTGAGTTAGGTTAAGGGACAAATTGAGTTAGGTTAAGGGACAAATTGAGTTAGGTTAAGGGACAAATTGAGTTAGGTTAAGGGACAAATTGAGTTAGGTTAAGGGACAAATTGAGTTAGGTTAAGGGACAAATTGAGTTAGGTTAAGGGACAAATTGAGTTAGGTTAAGGGACAAATTGAGTTAGGTTAAGGGATAATCTGGTACAACCACAGTTAGGTTAAGCGATAATCTGGTACAGCCACAGTTAGGTTAAGCGATAATCTGGTACAGCCACAGTTAGGTTAAGCGATAATCTGGTACAGCCACAGTTAGGTTAAGCGATAATCTGGTACAGCCACAGTTAGGTTAAGCGATAATCTGGTACAGCCACAGTTAGGTTAAGCGATAATCTGGTACAGCCACAGTTAGGTTAAGCGATAATCTGGTACAGCCACAGTTAGGTTAAGCGATAATCTGGTACAGCCACAGTTAGGTTAAGCGATAAAGTTGGTTAAATTCGGTATTGTGTGGGAAGGGGGCAGAGAGAGTGGGGGGGGGGGGTGGATAGTTGTGGCAGTACGCGGATGCCTGAGTCACCGTCAGATATGTCACGTCGGTTCGATGCTTGTAGCAAGAGGCTGGCGGGTGTGTGTCTCTCACTTCTGCAATTTTTCATGTGGTATAACACGAGGGCGGGGGGGTGATATTTGGTGCCCCTCTGTGTAGGATGTGTGTTGGTGGTGTTGGTTTATCTGAGCAATGGTAGTTGTCGGAGGAGTGGGGTATTGTGCTTTTATAGGTGGACCTACTGCTCTGGTTATCATAGTGTCGACGGTGCAATGTGGCAGAGAGGATGCACTCGACATTGTCGCATTCCAGATGTTTACGTATTGTGTGTCTCCGTTGCAGGCCGAGAGTGGTGCATGTTCGAGCGTGTGGCTGACGTGCGATTCACGTTGTGTGCCCAGTCTTACAGCACGTATAGGGACATTCGCATAAATCATCTATATGTGGCCTTGCATCATTTACTAAGCAGTGCCGTGAGACGACCGAACTATTAGGAAAGTACTGATGTACCGCATAATGTTTACCTTCCACCACACGGCGAGTATCGACTCTGCCCAGCGT
>NW_026062286.1:25000-27500 GCF_023897955.1 Schistocerca gregaria
CAACGGCTGTTCACACGAAACCCTTCTCCGCGTCAGCCCTCCAGGGCCTCGCTGGAGTATTTGCTACTACCACCAAGATCTGCACCGACGGCGGCTCCAGGCAGGCTCACGCCCAGACCCTTCTGCGCCCACCGCCGCGACCCTCCTACTCGTCAGGGCTTCGCGGCCGGCCGCGAGGACCGGCCATGACTGCCAGACTGACGGCCGAGTATAGGCACGACGCTTCAGCGCCATCCATTTTCAGGGCTAGTTGCTTCGGCAGGTGAGTTGTTACACACTCCTTAGCGGATTCCGACTTCCATGGCCACCGTCCTGCTGTCTTAAGCAACCAACGCCTTTCATGGTTTCCCATGAGCGTCGATTCGGGCGCCTTAACTCGGCGTTTGGTTCATCCCACAGCGCCAGTTCTGCTTACCAAAAGTGGCCCACTTGGCACTCCGATCCGAGTCGTTTGCTCGCGGCTTCAGCATATCAAGCAAGCCGGAGATCTCACCCATTTAAAGTTTGAGAATAGGTTGAGGTCGTTTCGGCCCCAAGGCCTCTAATCATTCGCTTTACCGGATGAGACTCGTACGAGCACCAGCTATCCTGAGGGAAACTTCGGAGGGAACCAGCTACTAGATGGTTCGATTAGTCTTTCGCCCCTATACCCAGCTCCGACGATCGATTTGCACGTCAGAATCGCTACGGACCTCCATCAGGGTTTCCCCTGACTTCGTCCTGGCCAGGCATAGTTCACCATCTTTCGGGTCCCAACGTGTACGCTCTAGGTGCGCCTCACCTCGCAATGAGGACGAGACGCCCCGGGAGTGCGGAGGCCGCCGCCCCGTGAAGGGCGGGGAAGCCCCATCCTCCCTCGGCCCGCGCAAGGCGAGACCTTCACTTTCATTACGCCTTTAGGTTTCGTACAGCCCAATGACTCGCGCACATGTTAGACTCCTTGGTCCGTGTTTCAAGACGGGTCGTGAAATTGTCCAAAGCTGAAGCGCCGCTGACGGGAGCGATTATTCCGCCCGAGAGCATCCCGAGCCAACAGCGGCGCGGGTCCGGGGCCGGGCCAGGTAGGTCCGTCATCCGGGAAGAACCGCGCGCGCTTGCCGGGAGCCCGAGCGCCCAAAGGGGCGAATCGACTCCTCCAGATATACCGCCGAGCAGCCAGCCAGGACACCGGGGCTCTGCCCAACAGACGCGAACCGAGGCCCGCGGAAGGACAGGCTGCGCACCCGGGCCGTAGGCCGGCACCCAGCGGGTCGCGACGTCCTACTAGGGGAGAAGTGCGGCCCACCGCACACCGGAACGGCCCCACCCCGCGGCGAGTGGAAAGGCAACCGGACACGACCCCGCCGCGGATTGCTCCGCGCGGGCGGCCGGCCCCATCTGCCGAGGGCGGGGGCCAGTGGCCGGATGGGCGTGAATCTCACCCGTTCGACCTTTCGGACTTCTCACGTTTACCCCAGAACGGTTTCACGTACTTTTGAACTCTCTCTTCAAAGTTCTTTTCAACTTTCCCTCACGGTACTTGTTCGCTATCGGTCTCGTGGTCATATTTAGTATCAGATGGAGTTTACCACCCACTTGGAGCTGCACTCTCAAGCAACCCGACTCGAAGGAGAGGTCCCGCCGACGCTCGCACCGGCCGCTACGGGCCTGGCACCCTCTACGGGCCGTGGCCTCATTCAAGTTGGACTTGGGCTCGGCGCGAGGCGTCGGGGTAGTGGACCCTCCCAAACACCACATGCCACGACAGGCGGCAGCCTGCGGGGTTCGGTGCTGGACTCTTCCCTGTTCGCTCGCCGCTACTGGGGGAATCCTTGTTAGTTTCTTTTCCTCCGCTTAGTAATATGCTTAAATTCAGCGGGTAGTCTCGCCTGCTCTGAGGTCGTTGTACGAGGTGTCGCACGCCACACCGCCAGCCGGCTGTGCACGCTACCGAGAAAGTACCGGTATGCGAACCGCCAGGCGACGGGCGCGCATCGCACGTTTAAGGAGACGCGGCCGGCCACACAGGCGACCACGACACTCCCACGTCTCCGAAGCGGGACAAACGCCGCGCGCTTCAGTATACGTAGCCGACCCTCAGCCAGACGTGGCCCGGGAACGGAATCCATGGACCGCAATGTGCGTTCGAAACGTCGATGTTCATGTGTCCTGCAGTTCACATGTCGACGCGCAATTTGCTGCGTTCTTCATCGACCCACGAGCCGAGTGATCCACCGTCCTGGGTGATCTTTTCCTTTTCAGTCTCCCACTGTCTCTTTCAAGACAGTAGCATTTGCGGGACTGAGGCGTCTGACGGCCCCTGTTCCACTATTTTTTTTTGTGTCCAACGGCCTCACAGCCGATGGGCGTCGTACGGCTCCACACCGGAGCGGACAGGCACTCGGGCGAACGTCATTCAAAACCGGCGCCAGGCGCCAGGTACCGCAGGCCAGCCGCTCCAGAGCTTCAGCGCTCGTACCACACAACAACAACACTTCCGCTAGTTTTGAGAGGCACGCGT
>NW_026062286.1:30000-32500 GCF_023897955.1 Schistocerca gregaria
GCGCATCCTCAACGCACACAGTCCTCAATCAGACCAGCACACTGCAGATGTCCACCGCGCTTCGCACCGGGCTCGGCTGAACCAACTTTGGCCGCCAGGCGCCGCGTGCAGGGTGCGCCGCAGCGTAGCTGCGCCGCCTGCCGGGCCCGTCGGCTGGCGCTCCTGCCACTCGGCGCCCCCCACCAGCCGCCTGTTGCGCGTGCGCCCACGCAGCGCGCGGCCAACACGCCGGGCGGCCCCCCTTCACCGGCCGGGAACAGTCCCACCAAGCCACCGCCGCGTATCGCTTCATACCCACATGGGCCTAGTCACGTGTGTGGATGTGGCGGGTACCGCTGAAACAACCGGTTAATAGCTGTACCGATCGTCGCCATCACAGATTCACCTCCAGCGTGAACAACCGCTCAACAACGGATTTCCAGTTCATTTGCGTATCTTGGGCAGTAAACGTAGATGTCCACCTACATTTGCGAATTCAACAATTCTTGCATGCCAGGATGTCATGTGTCACGACACGCTACATCAGACCACATACACACTGCGACATGTGCAGAAGAGAACACGTGGAAGGTGGCCCGCGCACGTATGCGATGTCCCTTCCGCGATCCACTGTCAACCGGCATCTGCGGCATGTCCCAGATATGGAACGCGGTCCACCAGGGTAGCACTTTGTGTGAGGCAATACGACAAAGTCGGAATACACGCGTCACTACATCACACGGCTCACGCTGACCTGACCTGACTCACCGCACCACCACCCCCAGCGACCCAGGGTGACATACAATGCGTTCGTACGTTCCTCCCACACGCCTCTACGGCGTACCACAGTGCAACCTAGCTGTTATTGGGAGACGAGACAAGTAGCATCGAGCACAACATATGGAAATTGAGATTCGACACCGTTGGGCACAGCCAGCGTACGGTCACACGTATCACACTACTTCACTCTGTACGTAACGACCGATGATCGGTACAGCGTGTGGGTTACGCGTACGACATCAGCGGACAATGGACACAGACCATACCACGACGTACACTGAGGGCGTCGACATCTGAACGCAACTGAACAGCTGCGAGGCTCATTTAACACTCAAACGCCAGACCGACCAGCTTGAGAGGACGGAGACACAAAGAGAGGGGCAGAGGGGGGGGGGGGCGATATAGTCCTATTGCAGTACAATTGACAGTGGATAGCGGGAATATGTGGAAAGTAAGCAACACTCGCAAGACATCTACATGAGGATAACAACGACACCAGAGATTCCGAGCAGTGAACTATGTTAGGCAAAGGGACAACGTGGGTTAGGTTAAGGGACAACGTGGGTTAGGTTAAGGGACAACGTGGGTTAGGTTAAGGGACAACGTGGGTTAGGTTAAGGGACAACGTGGGTTAGGTTAAGGGACAACGTGGGTTAGGTTAAGGGACAACGTGGGTTAGGTTAAGGGACAACGTGGGTTAGGTTAAGGGACAACGTGGGTTAGGTTAAGGGACAACGTGGGTTAGGTTAAGGGACAACGTGGGTTAGGTTAAGGGACAACGTGGGTTAGGTTAAGGGACAACGTGGGTTAGGTTAAGGGACAACGTGGGTTAGGTTAAGGGACAACGTGGGTTAGGTTAAGGGACAACGTGGGTTAGGTTAAGGGACAACGTGGGTTAGGTTAAGGGACAACGTGGGTTAGGTTAAGGGACAACGTGGGTTAGGTTAAGGGACAACGTGGGTTAGGTTAAGGGACAAATTGAGTTAGGTTAAGGGACAAATTGAGTTAGGTTAAGGGACAAATTGAGTTAGGTTAAGGGACAAATTGAGTTAGGTTAAGGGACAAATTGAGTTAGGTTAAGGGACAAATTGAGTTAGGTTAAGGGACAAATTGAGTTAGGTTAAGGGACAAATTGAGTTAGGTTAAGGGACAAATTGAGTTAGGTTAAGGGACAACGTGGGTTAGGTTAAGGGACAAATTGAGTTAGGTTAAGGGACAAATTGAGTTAGGTTAAGGGACAAATTGAGTTAGGTTAAGGGACAAATTGAGTTAGGTTAAGGGACAAATTGAGTTAGGTTAAGGGACAAATTGAGTTAGGTTAAGGGACAAATTGAGTTAGGTTAAGGGACAAATTGAGTTAGGTTAAGGGACAAATTGAGTTAGGTTAAGGGACAAATTGAGTTAGGTTAAGGGACAAATTGAGTTAGGTTAAGGGATAATCTGGTACAACCACAGTTAGGTTAAGCGATAATCTGGTACAGCCACAGTTAGGTTAAGCGATAATCTGGTACAGCCACAGTTAGGTTAAGCGATAATCTGGTACAGCCACAGTTAGGTTAAGCGATAATCTGGTACAGCCACAGTTAGGTTAAGCGATAATCTGGTACAGCCACAGTTAGGTTAAGCGATAATCTGGTACAGCCACAGTTAGGTTAAGCGATAATCTGGTACAGCCACAGTTAGGTTAAGCGTTAATCTGGTACAGCCACAGTTAGGTTAAGCGATAAAGTTGGTTAAATTC
>NW_026062286.1:37500-45000 GCF_023897955.1 Schistocerca gregaria
GTCCGGGGCCGGGCCAGGTAGGTCCGTCATCCGGGAAGAACCGCGCGCGCTTGCCGGGAGCCCGAGCGCCCAAAGGGGCGAATCGACTCCTCCAGATATACCGCCGAGCAGCCAGCCAGGACACCGGGGCTCTGCCCAACAGACGCGAACCGAGGCCCGCGGAAGGACAGGCTGCGCACCCGGGCCGTAGGCCGGCACCCAGCGGGTCGCGACGTCCTACTAGGGGAGAAGTGCGGCCCACCGCACACCGGAACGGCCCCACCCCGCGGCGAGTGGAAAGGCAACCGGACACGACCCCGCCGCGGATTGCTCCGCGCGGGCGGCCGGCCCCATCTGCCGAGGGCGGGGGCCAGTGGCCGGATGGGCGTGAATCTCACCCGTTCGACCTTTCGGACTTCTCACGTTTACCCCAGAACGGTTTCACGTACTTTTGAACTCTCTCTTCAAAGTTCTTTTCAACTTTCCCTCACGGTACTTGTTCGCTATCGGTCTCGTGGTCATATTTAGTCTCAGATGGAGTTTACCACCCACTTGGAGCTGCACTCTCAAGCAACCCGACTCGAAGGAGAGGTCCCGCCGACGCTCGCACCGGCCGCTACGGGCCTGGCACCCTCTACGGGCCGTGGCCTCATTCAAGTTGGACTTGGGCTCGGCGCGAGGCGTCGGGGTAGTGGACCCTCCCAAACACCACATGCCACGACAGGCGGCAGCCTGCGGGGTTCGGTGCTGGACTCTTCCCTGTTCGCTCGCCGCTACTGGGGGAATCCTTGTTAGTTTCTTTTCCTCCGCTTAGTAATATGCTTAAATTCAGCGGGTAGTCTCGCCTGCTCTGAGGTCGTTGTACGAGGTGTCGCACGCCACACCGCCAGCCGGCTGTGCACGCTACCGAGAAAGTACCGGTATGCGAACCGCCAGGCGACGGGCGCGCATCGCACGTTTAAGGAGACGCGGCCGGCCACACAGGCGACCACGACACTCCCACGTCTCCGAAGCGGGACAAACGCCGCGCGCTTCAGTATACGTAGCCGACCCTCAGCCAGACGTGGCCCGGGAACGGAATCCATGGACCGCAATGTGCGTTCGAAACGTCGATGTTCATGTGTCCTGCAGTTCACATGTCGACGCGCAATTTGCTGCGTTCTTCATCGACCCACGAGCCGAGTGATCCACCGTCCTGGGTGATCTTTTCCTTTTCAGTCTCCCACTGTCTCTTTCAAGACAGTAGCATTTGCGGGACTGAGGCGTCTGACGGCCCCTGTTCCACTATTTTTTTTTGTGTCCAACGGCCTCACAGCCGATGGGCGTCGTACGGCTCCACACCGGAGCGGACAGGCACTCGGGCGAACGTCATTCAAAACCGGCGCCAGGCGCCAGGTACCGCAGGCCAGCCGCTCCAGAGCTTCAGCGCTCGTACCACACAACAACAACACTTCCGCTAGTTTTGAGAGGCACGCGTGGTTCCGCACGCGGCGCACGGCCACTGCCGTACAGGTAGCGTGTTGCGCGACACGACACGACACGCACATCGAAAGACATGCAGTCTAGTCGGTAATGATCCTTCCGCAGGTTCACCTACGGAAACCTTGTTACGACTTTTACTTCCTCTAAATGATCAAGTTTGGTCATCTTTCCGGTAGCATCGGCAACGACAGAGTCGATGCCGCGTACCAGTCCGAAGACCTCACTAAATCATTCAATCGGTAGTAGCGACGGGCGGTGTGTACAAAGGGCAGGGACGTAATCAACGCGAGCTTATGACTCGCGCTTACTGGGAATTCCTCGTTCATGGGGAACAATTGCAAGCCCCAATCCCTAGCACGAAGGAGGTTCAGCGGGTTACCCCGACCTTTCGGCCTAGGAAGACACGCTGATTCCTTCAGTGTAGCGCGCGTGCGGCCCAGAACATCTAAGGGCATCACAGACCTGTTATTGCTCAATCTCGTGCGGCTAGAAGCCGCCTGTCCCTCTAAGAAGAAAAGTAATCGCTGACAGCACGAAGGATGTCACGCGACTAGTTAGCAGGCTAGAGTCTCGTTCGTTATCGGAATTAACCAGACAAATCGCTCCACCAACTAAGAACGGCCATGCACCACCACCCACCGAATCAAGAAAGAGCTATCAATCTGTCAATCCTTCCGGTGTCCGGGCCTGGTGAGGTTTCCCGTGTTGAGTCAAATTAAGCCGCAGGCTCCACTCCTGGTGGTGCCCTTCCGTCAATTCCTTTAAGTTTCAGCTTTGCAACCATACTTCCCCCGGAACCCAAAAGCTTTGGTTTCCCGGAGGCTGCCCGCCGAGTCATCGGAGGAACTGCGGCGGATCGCTGGCTGGCATCGTTTATGGTTAGAACTAGGGCGGTATCTGATCGCCTTCGAACCTCTAACTTTCGTTCTTGATTAATGAAAACATACTTGGCAAATGCTTTCGCTTCTGTTCGTCTTGCGACGATCCAAGAATTTCACCTCTAACGTCGCAATACGAATGCCCCCGCCTGTCCCTATTAATCATTACCTCGGGTTCCGAAAACCAACAAAATAGAACCGAGGTCCTATTCCATTATTCCATGCACACAGTATTCAGGCGGGCTTGCCTGCTTTAAGCACTCTAATTTGTTCAAAGTAAACGTGCCGGCCCACCGAGACACTCAACAAAGAGCACCCTGGTAGGATTTAAACGGGGTCCGCCTCGGGACGCGAAAGCACCCCTTCGGCTCGCCCCACCGGCAGGACGTCCCACGATACATGCCAGTTAAACACCGACGGGCGGTGAACCAACAGCGTGGGACACAAATCCAACTACGAGCTTTTTAACCGCAACAACTTTAATATACGCTATTGGAGCTGGAATTACCGCGGCTGCTGGCACCAGACTTGCCCTCCAATAGATACTCGTTAAAGGATTTAAAGTGTACTCATTCCGATTACGGGGCCTCGGATGAGTCCCGTATCGTTATTTTTCGTCACTACCTCCCCGTGCCGGGAGTGGGTAATTTGCGCGCCTGCTGCCTTCCTTGGATGTGGTAGCCGTTTCTCAGGCTCCCTCTCCGGAATCGAACCCTGATTCCCCGTTACCCGTTACAACCATGGTAGGCGCAGAACCTACCATCGACAGTTGATAAGGCAGACATTTGAAAGATGCGTCGCCGGTACGAGGACCGTGCGATCAGCCCAAAGTTATTCAGAGTCACCAAGGCAAACGGACCAGACAAGCCAATCCGATTGGTTTTGATCTAATAAAAGCGTCCCTTCCATCTCTGGTCGGGACTCTGTTTGCATGTATTAGCTCTAGAATTACCACAGTTATCCAAGTAACGTGGGTACGATCTAAGGAACCATAACTGATTTAATGAGCCATTCGCGGTTTCACCTTAATGCGGCTTGTACTGAGACATGCATGGCTTAATCTTTGAGACAAGCATATGACTACTGGCAGGATCAACCAGGGAGCTGCGTCAACTAGAGCTGAGCAGCCGGCCGCCCGGGAGTGTGTCCCGGGGGCCCGCGCGAACACGCAAGCGTCCGCTCAATTATTCTGCAAACAGGAGGAGGCCGAGCTCCCCTGCACGATACACCTCGAAACCCTCTCAGGTCCCGGCGGCGCGCAGCGCCGTCCTAGGTACTTGGTCGGTTTCGAGAGAGGCGCAATCGCCCGGAGTTAGGCGAGTAGACGGTTTTAGTGCGAACACCCTTGCTCCCAACTGAGCTTGCCGCTGCCGACAGAGGCCCGGGAGCGTGCTGTCGTGGCATTGCCGGCGGGAGACAACACGCGCCACCTATGGTGACCGGCAGCTCCAACGCCAGCGCCACACAAGGGCAAAGCCCCACTTGGGTGCAGAAGCGAACTCTCCCAGCACAGCGCACGCGCCAACACGTCCGCACAACTGCGATACAAACCACCTGCGAGAACCGCTGGGGCGACCGAGCAGCAGACGGCGTCGCGGCGCCGAGTGCCAGGCGGCGGCGCATCCTCAACGCACACAGTCCTCAATCAGACCAGCACACTGCAGATGTCCACCGCGCTTCGCACCGGGCTCGGCTGAACCAACTTTGGCCGCCAGGCGCCGCGTGCAGGGTGCGCCGCAGCGTAGCTGCGCCGCCTGCCGGGCCCGTCGGCTGGCGCTCCTGCCACTCGGCGCCCCCCACCAGCCGCCTGTTGCGCGTGCGCCCACGCAGCGCGCGGCCAACACGCCGGGCGGCCCCCCTTCACCGGCCGGGAACAGTCCCACCAAGCCACCGCCGCGTATCGCTTCATACCCACATGGGCCTAGTCACGTGTGTGGATGTGGCGGGTACCGCTGAAACAACCGGTTAATAGCTGTACCGATCGTCGCCATCACAGATTCACCTCCAGCGTGAACAACCGCTCAACAACGGATTTCCAGTTCATTTGCGTATCTTGGGCAGTAAACGTAGATGTCCACCTACATTTGCGAATTCAACAATTCTTGCATGCCAGGATGTCATGTGTCACGACACGCTACATCAGACCACATACACACTGCGACATGTGCAGAAGAGAACACGTGGAAGGTGGCCCGCGCACGTATGCGATGTCCCTTCCGCGATCCACTGTCAACCGGCATCTGCGGCATGTCCCAGATATGGAACGCGGTCCACCAGGGTAGCACTTTGTGTGAGGCAATACGACAAAGTCGGAATACACGCGTCACTACATCACACGGCTCACGCTGACCTGACCTGACTCACCGCACCACCACCCCCAGCGACCCAGGGTGACATACAATGCGTTCGTACGTTCCTCCCACACGCCTCTACGGCGTACCACAGTGCAACCTAGCTGTTATTGGGAGACGAGACAAGTAGCATCGAGCACAACATATGGAAATTGAGATTCGACACCGTTGGGCACAGCCAGCGTACGGTCACACGTATCACACTACTTCACTCTGTACGTAACGACCGATGATCGGTACAGCGTGTGGGTTACGCGTACGACATCAGCGGACAATGGACACAGACCATACCACGACGTACACTGAGGGCGTCGACATCTGAACGCAACTGAACAGCTGCGAGGCTCATTTAACACTCAAACGCCAGACCGACCAGCTTGAGAGGACGGAGACACAAAGAGAGGGGCAGAGGGGGGGGGGGGCGATATAGTCCTATTGCAGTACAATTGACAGTGGATAGCGGGAATATGTGGAAAGTAAGCAACACTCGCAAGACATCTACATGAGGATAACAACGACACCAGAGATTCCGAGCAGTGAACTATGTTAGGCAAAGGGACAACGTGGGTTAGGTTAAGGGACAACGTGGGTTAGGTTAAGGGACAACGTGGGTTAGGTTAAGGGACAACGTGGGTTAGGTTAAGGGACAACGTGGGTTAGGTTAAGGGACAACGTGGGTTAGGTTAAGGGACAACGTGGGTTAGGTTAAGGGACAACGTGGGTTAGGTTAAGGGACAACGTGGGTTAGGTTAAGGGACAACGTGGGTTAGGTTAAGGGACAACGTGGGTTAGGTTAAGGGACAACGTGGGTTAGGTTAAGGGACAACGTGGGTTAGGTTAAGGGACAACGTGGGTTAGGTTAAGGGACAACGTGGGTTAGGTTAAGGGACAACGTGGGTTAGGTTAAGGGACAACGTGGGTTAGGTTAAGGGACAAATTGAGTTAGGTTAAGGGACAAATTGAGTTAGGTTAAGGGACAAATTGAGTTAGGTTAAGGGACAAATTGAGTTAGGTTAAGGGACAAATTGAGTTAGGTTAAGGGACAAATTGAGTTAGGTTAAGGGACAAATTGAGTTAGGTTAAGGGACAAATTGAGTTAGGTTAAGGGACAACGTGGGTTAGGTTAAGGGACAACGTGGGTTAGGTTAAGGGACAAATTGAGTTAGGTTAAGGGACAAATTGAGTTAGGTTAAGGGACAAATTGAGTTAGGTTAAGGGACAAATTGAGTTAGGTTAAGGGACAAATTGAGTTAGGTTAAGGGACAAATTGAGTTAGGTTAAGGGACAAATTGAGTTAGGTTAAGGGACAAATTGAGTTAGGTTAAGGGACAAATTGAGTTAGGTTAAGGGACAAATTGAGTTAGGTTAAGGGACAAATTGAGTTAGGTTAAGGGATAATCTGGTACAACCACAGTTAGGTTAAGCGATAATCTGGTACAGCCACAGTTAGGTTAAGCGATAATCTGGTACAGCCACAGTTAGGTTAAGCGATAATCTGGTACAGCCACAGTTAGGTTAAGCGATAATCTGGTACAGCCACAGTTAGGTTAAGCGATAATCTGGTACAGCCACAGTTAGGTTAAGCGATAATCTGGTACAGCCACAGTTAGGTTAAGCGATAATCTGGTACAGCCACAGTTAGGTTAAGCGATAATCTGGTACAGCCACAGTTAGGTTAAGCGATAAAGTTGGTTAAATTCGGTATTGTGTGGGAAGGGGGCAGAGAGAGTGGGGGGGGGGGTGGATAGTTGTGGCAGTACGCGGATGCCTGAGTCACCGTCAGATATGTCACGTCGGTTCGATGCTTGTAGCAAGAGGCTGGCGGGTGTGTGTCTCTCACTTCTGCAATTTTTCATGTGGTATAACACGAGGGCGGGGGGGTGATATTTGGTGCCCCTCTGTGTAGGATGTGTGTTGGTGGTGTTGGTTTATCTGAGCAATGGTAGTTGTCGGAGGAGTGGGGTATTGTGCTTTTATAGGTGGACCTACTGCTCTGGTTATCATAGTGTCGACGGTGCAATGTGGCAGAGAGGATGCACTCGACATTGTCGCATTCCAGATGTTTACGTATTGTGTGTCTCCGTTGCAGGCCGAGAGTGGTGCATGTTCGAGCGTGTGGCTGACGTGCGATTCACGTTGTGTGCCCAGTCTTACAGCACGTATAGGGACATTCGCATAAATCATCTATATGTGGCCTTGCATCATTTACTAAGCAGTGCCGTGAGACGACCGAACTATTAGGAAAGTACTGATGTACCGCATAATGTTTACCTTCCACCACACGGCGAGTATCGACTCTGCCCAGCGTTGCCACCGCAGGCAGCGGTCACCGTCACCATTGTGCGGCGGAACGGAACATCTATATCCTCAGAGGAGCACTCTTTGCCGCCGGGCGTCAGGTCTCGCGGCCTGCCGGCAAGCGCCCATGACGAACTTACTGCATGTATAGGGACAGCGGGAATTTGGCATACTTGATATAACTCTTCATGAGACGCAAGATATAGGGGTGGATTGCAACTTACGACTGCGAGAAAAGTCCGCCGTTCATCCGCCGGAGTTGCGATTTCGGCGGGGCACGTACGGTCGCGGGTGGAGCACTTGGTGCGGCGTACGCACCCGGGTTGCGGCTCCTGCGCTGGAGGGGGGTGCAGGTTTTGTGTGGGTGGGCTCGGCAAATGAGCACTGTGGGCCCCATACATGGCTTAGTCCGCGTGGCCTCCCCCAGGTGGCGGTACCGTCGTTGCACCACGTCATGTCGCGGGGCACCTACAGATGGCGCACGTACTGTCGGCATTGCACGTGCTTCCGTC
>NW_026062286.1:50000-55000 GCF_023897955.1 Schistocerca gregaria
CACTCCCACGTCTCCGAAGCGGGACAAACGCCGCGCGCTTCAGTATACGTAGCCGACCCTCAGCCAGACGTGGCCCGGGAACGGAATCCATGGACCGCAATGTGCGTTCGAAACGTCGATGTTCATGTGTCCTGCAGTTCACATGTCGACGCGCAATTTGCTGCGTTCTTCATCGACCCACGAGCCGAGTGATCCACCGTCCTGGGTGATCTTTTCCTTTTCAGTCTCCCACTGTCTCTTTCAAGACAGTAGCATTTGCGGGACTGAGGCGTCTGACGGCCCCTGTTCCACTATTTTTTTTTGTGTCCAACGGCCTCACAGCCGATGGGCGTCGTACGGCTCCACACCGGAGCGGACAGGCACTCGGGCGAACGTCATTCAAAACCGGCGCCAGGCGCCAGGTACCGCAGGCCAGCCGCTCCAGAGCTTCAGCGCTCGTACCACACAACAACAACACTTCCGCTAGTTTTGAGAGGCACGCGTGGTTCCGCACGCGGCGCACGGCCACTGCCGTACAGGTAGCGTGTTGCGCGACACGACACGACACGCACATCGAAAGACATGCAGTCTAGTCGGTAATGATCCTTCCGCAGGTTCACCTACGGAAACCTTGTTACGACTTTTACTTCCTCTAAATGATCAAGTTTGGTCATCTTTCCGGTAGCATCGGCAACGACAGAGTCGATGCCGCGTACCAGTCCGAAGACCTCACTAAATCATTCAATCGGTAGTAGCGACGGGCGGTGTGTACAAAGGGCAGGGACGTAATCAACGCGAGCTTATGACTCGCGCTTACTGGGAATTCCTCGTTCATGGGGAACAATTGCAAGCCCCAATCCCTAGCACGAAGGAGGTTCAGCGGGTTACCCCGACCTTTCGGCCTAGGAAGACACGCTGATTCCTTCAGTGTAGCGCGCGTGCGGCCCAGAACATCTAAGGGCATCACAGACCTGTTATTGCTCAATCTCGTGCGGCTAGAAGCCGCCTGTCCCTCTAAGAAGAAAAGTAATCGCTGACAGCACGAAGGATGTCACGCGACTAGTTAGCAGGCTAGAGTCTCGTTCGTTATCGGAATTAACCAGACAAATCGCTCCACCAACTAAGAACGGCCATGCACCACCACCCACCGAATCAAGAAAGAGCTATCAATCTGTCAATCCTTCCGGTGTCCGGGCCTGGTGAGGTTTCCCGTGTTGAGTCAAATTAAGCCGCAGGCTCCACTCCTGGTGGTGCCCTTCCGTCAATTCCTTTAAGTTTCAGCTTTGCAACCATACTTCCCCCGGAACCCAAAAGCTTTGGTTTCCCGGAGGCTGCCCGCCGAGTCATCGGAGGAACTGCGGCGGATCGCTGGCTGGCATCGTTTATGGTTAGAACTAGGGCGGTATCTGATCGCCTTCGAACCTCTAACTTTCGTTCTTGATTAATGAAAACATACTTGGCAAATGCTTTCGCTTCTGTTCGTCTTGCGACGATCCAAGAATTTCACCTCTAACGTCGCAATACGAATGCCCCCGCCTGTCCCTATTAATCATTACCTCGGGTTCCGAAAACCAACAAAATAGAACCGAGGTCCTATTCCATTATTCCATGCACACAGTATTCAGGCGGGCTTGCCTGCTTTAAGCACTCTAATTTGTTCAAAGTAAACGTGCCGGCCCACCGAGACACTCAACAAAGAGCACCCTGGTAGGATTTAAACGGGGTCCGCCTCGGGACGCGAAAGCACCCCTTCGGCTCGCCCCACCGGCAGGACGTCCCACGATACATGCCAGTTAAACACCGACGGGCGGTGAACCAACAGCGTGGGACACAAATCCAACTACGAGCTTTTTAACCGCAACAACTTTAATATACGCTATTGGAGCTGGAATTACCGCGGCTGCTGGCACCAGACTTGCCCTCCAATAGATACTCGTTAAAGGATTTAAAGTGTACTCATTCCGATTACGGGGCCTCGGATGAGTCCCGTATCGTTATTTTTCGTCACTACCTCCCCGTGCCGGGAGTGGGTAATTTGCGCGCCTGCTGCCTTCCTTGGATGTGGTAGCCGTTTCTCAGGCTCCCTCTCCGGAATCGAACCCTGATTCCCCGTTACCCGTTACAACCATGGTAGGCGCAGAACCTACCATCGACAGTTGATAAGGCAGACATTTGAAAGATGCGTCGCCGGTACGAGGACCGTACGATCAGCCCAAAGTTATTCAGAGTCACCAAGGCAAACGGACCAGACAAGCCAATCCGATTGGTTTTGATCTAATAAAAGCGTCCCTTCCATCTCTGGTCGGGACTCTGTTTGCATGTATTAGCTCTAGAATTACCACAGTTATCCAAGTAACGTGGGTACGATCTAAGGAACCATAACTGATTTAATGAGCCATTCGCGGTTTCACCTTAATGCGGCTTGTACTGAGACATGCATGGCTTAATCTTTGAGACAAGCATATGACTACTGGCAGGATCAACCAGGGAGCTGCGTCAACTAGAGCTGAGCAGCCGGCCGCCCGGGAGTGTGTCCCGGGGGCCCGCGCGAACACGCAAGCGTCCGCTCAATTATTCTGCAAACAGGAGGAGGCCGAGCTCCCCTGCACGATACACCTCGAAACCCTCTCAGGTCCCGGCGGCGCGCAGCGCCGTCCTAGGTACTTGGTCGGTTTCGAGAGAGGCGCAATCGCCCGGAGTTAGGCGAGTAGACGGTTTTAGTGCGAACACCCTTGCTCCCAACTGAGCTTGCCGCTGCCGACAGAGGCCCGGGAGCGTGCTGTCGTGGCATTGCCGGCGGGAGACAACACGCGCCACCTATGGTGACCGGCAGCTCCAACGCCAGCGCCACACAAGGGCAAAGCCCCACTTGGGTGCAGAAGCGAACTCTCCCAGCACAGCGCACGCGCCAACACGTCCGCACAACTGCGATACAAACCACCTGCGAGAACCGCTGGGGCGACCGAGCAGCAGACGGCGTCGCGGCGCCGAGTGCCAGGCGGCGGCGCATCCTCAACGCACACAGTCCTCAATCAGACCAGCACACTGCAGATGTCCACCGCGCTTCGCACCGGGCTCGGCTGAACCAACTTTGGCCGCCAGGCGCCGCGTGCAGGGTGCGCCGCAGCGTAGCTGCGCCGCCTGCCGGGCCCGTCGGCTGGCGCTCCTGCCACTCGGCGCCCCCCACCAGCCGCCTGTTGCGCGTGCGCCCACGCAGCGCGCGGCCAACACGCCGGGCGGCCCCCCTTCACCGGCCGGGAACAGTCCCACCAAGCCACCGCCGCGTATCGCTTCATACCCACATGGGCCTAGTCACGTGTGTGGATGTGGCGGGTACCGCTGAAACAACCGGTTAATAGCTGTACCGATCGTCGCCATCACAGATTCACCTCCAGCGTGAACAACCGCTCAACAACGGATTTCCAGTTCATTTGCGTATCTTGGGCAGTAAACGTAGATGTCCACCTACATTTGCGAATTCAACAATTCTTGCATGCCAGGATGTCATGTGTCACGACACGCTACATCAGACCACATACACACTGCGACATGTGCAGAAGAGAACACGTGGAAGGTGGCCCGCGCACGTATGCGATGTCCCTTCCGCGATCCACTGTCAACCGGCATCTGCGGCATGTCCCAGATATGGAACGCGGTCCACCAGGGTAGCACTTTGTGTGAGGCAATACGACAAAGTCGGAATACACGCGTCACTACATCACACGGCTCACGCTGACCTGACCTGACTCACCGCACCACCACCCCCAGCGACCCAGGGTGACATACAATGCGTTCGTACGTTCCTCCCACACGCCTCTACGGCGTACCACAGTGCAACCTAGCTGTTATTGGGAGACGAGACAAGTAGCATCGAGCACAACATATGGAAATTGAGATTCGACACCGTTGGGCACAGCCAGCGTACGGTCACACGTATCACACTACTTCACTCTGTACGTAACGACCGATGATCGGTACAGCGTGTGGGTTACGCGTACGACATCAGCGGACAATGGACACAGACCATACCACGACGTACACTGAGGGCGTCGACATCTGAACGCAACTGAACAGCTGCGAGGCTCATTTAACACTCAAACGCCAGACCGACCAGCTTGAGAGGACGGAGACACAAAGAGAGGGGCAGAGGGGGGGGGGGGCGATATAGTCCTATTGCAGTACAATTGACAGTGGATAGCGGGAATATGTGGAAAGTAAGCAACACTCGCAAGACATCTACATGAGGATAACAACGACACCAGAGATTCCGAGCAGTGAACTATGTTAGGCAAAGGGACAACGTGGGTTAGGTTAAGGGACAACGTGGGTTAGGTTAAGGGACAACGTGGGTTAGGTTAAGGGACAACGTGGGTTAGGTTAAGGGACAACGTGGGTTAGGTTAAGGGACAACGTGGGTTAGGTTAAGGGACAACGTGGGTTAGGTTAAGGGACAACGTGGGTTAGGTTAAGGGACAACGTGGGTTAGGTTAAGGGACAACGTGGGTTAGGTTAAGGGACAACGTGGGTTAGGTTAAGGGACAACGTGGGTTAGGTTAAGGGACAACGTGGGTTAGGTTAAGGGACAACGTGGGTTAGGTTAAGGGACAACGTGGGTTAGGTTAAGGGACAACGTGGGTTAGGTTAAGGGACAAATTGAGTTAGGTTAAGGGACAAATTGAGTTAGGTTAAGGGACAAATTGAGTTAGGTTAAGGGACAAATTGAGTTAGGTTAAGGGACAAATTGAGTTAGGTTAAGGGACAAATTGAGTTAGGTTAAGGGACAAATTGAGTTAGGTTAAGGGACAACGTGGGTTAGGTTAAGGGACAAATTGAGTTAGGTTAAGGGACAAATTGAGTTAGGTTAAGGGACAAATTGAGTTAGGTTAAGGGACAAATTGAGTTAGGTTAAGGGACAAATTGAGTTAGGTTAAGGGACAAATTGAGTTAGGTTAAGGGACAAATTGAGTTAGGTTAAGGGACAAATTGAGTTAGGTTAAGGGACAAATTGAGTTAGGTTAAGG
>NW_026062286.1:60000-66189 GCF_023897955.1 Schistocerca gregaria
AACCAGCTACTAGATGGTTCGATTAGTCTTTCGCCCCTATACCCAGCTCCGACGATCGATTTGCACGTCAGAATCGCTACGGACCTCCATCAGGGTTTCCCCTGACTTCGTCCTGGCCAGGCATAGTTCACCATCTTTCGGGTCCCAACGTGTACGCTCTAGGTGCGCCTCACCTCGCAATGAGGACGAGACGCCCCGGGAGTGCGGAGGCCGCCGCCCCGTGAAGGGCGGGGAAGCCCCATCCTCCCTCGGCCCGCGCAAGGCGAGACCTTCACTTTCATTACGCCTTTAGGTTTCGTACAGCCCAATGACTCGCGCACATGTTAGACTCCTTGGTCCGTGTTTCAAGACGGGTCGTGAAATTGTCCAAAGCTGAAGCGCCGCTGACGGGAGCGATTATTCCGCCCGAGAGCATCCCGAGCCAACAGCGGCGCGGGTCCGGGGCCGGGCCAGGTAGGTCCGTCATCCGGGAAGAACCGCGCGCGCTTGCCGGGAGCCCGAGCGCCCAAAGGGGCGAATCGACTCCTCCAGATATACCGCCGAGCAGCCAGCCAGGACACCGGGGCTCTGCCCAACAGACGCGAACCGAGGCCCGCGGAAGGACAGGCTGCGCACCCGGGCCGTAGGCCGGCACCCAGCGGGTCGCGACGTCCTACTAGGGGAGAAGTGCGGCCCACCGCACACCGGAACGGCCCCACCCCGCGGCGAGTGGAAAGGCAACCGGACACGACCCCGCCGCGGATTGCTCCGCGCGGGCGGCCGGCCCCATCTGCCGAGGGCGGGGGCCAGTGGCCGGATGGGCGTGAATCTCACCCGTTCGACCTTTCGGACTTCTCACGTTTACCCCAGAACGGTTTCACGTACTTTTGAACTCTCTCTTCAAAGTTCTTTTCAACTTTCCCTCACGGTACTTGTTCGCTATCGGTCTCGTGGTCATATTTAGTCTCAGATGGAGTTTACCACCCACTTGGAGCTGCACTCTCAAGCAACCCGACTCGAAGGAGAGGTCCCGCCGACGCTCGCACCGGCCGCTACGGGCCTGGCACCCTCTACGGGCCGTGGCCTCATTCAAGTTGGACTTGGGCTCGGCGCGAGGCGTCGGGGTAGTGGACCCTCCCAAACACCACATGCCACGACAGGCGGCAGCCTGCGGGGTTCGGTGCTGGACTCTTCCCTGTTCGCTCGCCGCTACTGGGGGAATCCTTGTTAGTTTCTTTTCCTCCGCTTAGTAATATGCTTAAATTCAGCGGGTAGTCTCGCCTGCTCTGAGGTCGTTGTACGAGGTGTCGCACGCCACACCGCCAGCCGGCTGTGCACGCTACCGAGAAAGTACCGGTATGCGAACCGCCAGGCGACGGGCGCGCATCGCACGTTTAAGGAGACGCGGCCGGCCACACAGGCGACCACGACACTCCCACGTCTCCGAAGCGGGACAAACGCCGCGCGCTTCAGTATACGTAGCCGACCCTCAGCCAGACGTGGCCCGGGAACGGAATCCATGGACCGCAATGTGCGTTCGAAACGTCGATGTTCATGTGTCCTGCAGTTCACATGTCGACGCGCAATTTGCTGCGTTCTTCATCGACCCACGAGCCGAGTGATCCACCGTCCTGGGTGATCTTTTCCTTTTCAGTCTCCCACTGTCTCTTTCAAGACAGTAGCATTTGCGGGACTGAGGCGTCTGACGGCCCCTGTTCCACTATTTTTTTTTGTGTCCAACGGCCTCACAGCCGATGGGCGTCGTACGGCTCCACACCGGAGCGGACAGGCACTCGGGCGAACGTCATTCAAAACCGGCGCCAGGCGCCAGGTACCGCAGGCCAGCCGCTCCAGAGCTTCAGCGCTCGTACCACACAACAACAACAACACTTCCGCTAGTTTTGAGAGGCACGCGTGGTTCCGCACGCGGCGCACGGCCACTGCCGTACAGGTAGCGTGTTGCGCGACACGACACGACACGCACATCGAAAGACATGCAGTCTAGTCGGTAATGATCCTTCCGCAGGTTCACCTACGGAAACCTTGTTACGACTTTTACTTCCTCTAAATGATCAAGTTTGGTCATCTTTCCGGTAGCATCGGCAACGACAGAGTCGATGCCGCGTACCAGTCCGAAGACCTCACTAAATCATTCAATCGGTAGTAGCGACGGGCGGTGTGTACAAAGGGCAGGGACGTAATCAACGCGAGCTTATGACTCGCGCTTACTGGGAATTCCTCGTTCATGGGGAACAATTGCAAGCCCCAATCCCTAGCACGAAGGAGGTTCAGCGGGTTACCCCGACCTTTCGGCCTAGGAAGACACGCTGATTCCTTCAGTGTAGCGCGCGTGCGGCCCAGAACATCTAAGGGCATCACAGACCTGTTATTGCTCAATCTCGTGCGGCTAGAAGCCGCCTGTCCCTCTAAGAAGAAAAGTAATCGCTGACAGCACGAAGGATGTCACGCGACTAGTTAGCAGGCTAGAGTCTCGTTCGTTATCGGAATTAACCAGACAAATCGCTCCACCAACTAAGAACGGCCATGCACCACCACCCACCGAATCAAGAAAGAGCTATCAATCTGTCAATCCTTCCGGTGTCCGGGCCTGGTGAGGTTTCCCGTGTTGAGTCAAATTAAGCCGCAGGCTCCACTCCTGGTGGTGCCCTTCCGTCAATTCCTTTAAGTTTCAGCTTTGCAACCATACTTCCCCCGGAACCCAAAAGCTTTGGTTTCCCGGAGGCTGCCCGCCGAGTCATCGGAGGAACTGCGGCGGATCGCTGGCTGGCATCGTTTATGGTTAGAACTAGGGCGGTATCTGATCGCCTTCGAACCTCTAACTTTCGTTCTTGATTAATGAAAACATACTTGGCAAATGCTTTCGCTTCTGTTCGTCTTGCGACGATCCAAGAATTTCACCTCTAACGTCGCAATACGAATGCCCCCGCCTGTCCCTATTAATCATTACCTCGGGTTCCGAAAACCAACAAAATAGAACCGAGGTCCTATTCCATTATTCCATGCACACAGTATTCAGGCGGGCTTGCCTGCTTTAAGCACTCTAATTTGTTCAAAGTAAACGTGCCGGCCCACCGAGACACTCAACAAAGAGCACCCTGGTAGGATTTAAACGGGGTCCGCCTCGGGACGCGAAAGCACCCCTTCGGCTCGCCCCACCGGCAGGACGTCCCACGATACATGCCAGTTAAACACCGACGGGCGGTGAACCAACAGCGTGGGACACAAATCCAACTACGAGCTTTTTAACCGCAACAACTTTAATATACGCTATTGGAGCTGGAATTACCGCGGCTGCTGGCACCAGACTTGCCCTCCAATAGATACTCGTTAAAGGATTTAAAGTGTACTCATTCCGATTACGGGGCCTCGGATGAGTCCCGTATCGTTATTTTTCGTCACTACCTCCCCGTGCCGGGAGTGGGTAATTTGCGCGCCTGCTGCCTTCCTTGGATGTGGTAGCCGTTTCTCAGGCTCCCTCTCCGGAATCGAACCCTGATTCCCCGTTACCCGTTACAACCATGGTAGGCGCAGAACCTACCATCGACAGTTGATAAGGCAGACATTTGAAAGATGCGTCGCCGGTACGAGGACCGTGCGATCAGCCCAAAGTTATTCAGAGTCACCAAGGCAAACGGACCAGACAAGCCAATCCGATTGGTTTTGATCTAATAAAAGCGTCCCTTCCATCTCTGGTCGGGACTCTGTTTGCATGTATTAGCTCTAGAATTACCACAGTTATCCAAGTAACGTGGGTACGATCTAAGGAACCATAACTGATTTAATGAGCCATTCGCGGTTTCACCTTAATGCGGCTTGTACTGAGACATGCATGGCTTAATCTTTGAGACAAGCATATGACTACTGGCAGGATCAACCAGGGAGCTGCGTCAACTAGAGCTGAGCAGCCGGCCGCCCGGGAGTGTGTCCCGGGGGCCCGCGCGAACACGCAAGCGTCCGCTCAATTATTCTGCAAACAGGAGGAGGCCGAGCTCCCCTGCACGATACACCTCGAAACCCTCTCAGGTCCCGGCGGCGCGCAGCGCCGTCCTAGGTACTTGGTCGGTTTCGAGAGAGGCGCAATCGCCCGGAGTTAGGCGAGTAGACGGTTTTAGTGCGAACACCCTTGCTCCCAACTGAGCTTGCCGCTGCCGACAGAGGCCCGGGAGCGTGCTGTCGTGGCATTGCCGGCGGGAGACAACACGCGCCACCTATGGTGACCGGCAGCTCCAACGCCAGCGCCACACAAGGGCAAAGCCCCACTTGGGTGCAGAAGCGAACTCTCCCAGCACAGCGCACGCGCCAACACGTCCGCACAACTGCGATACAAACCACCTGCGAGAACCGCTGGGGCGACCGAGCAGCAGACGGCGTCGCGGCGCCGAGTGCCAGGCGGCGGCGCATCCTCAACGCACACAGTCCTCAATCAGACCAGCACACTGCAGATGTCCACCGCGCTTCGCACCGGGCTCGGCTGAACCAACTTTGGCCGCCAGGCGCCGCGTGCAGGGTGCGCCGCAGCGTAGCTGCGCCGCCTGCCGGGCCCGTCGGCTGGCGCTCCTGCCACTCGGCGCCCCCCACCAGCCGCCTGTTGCGCGTGCGCCCACGCAGCGCGCGGCCAACACGCCGGGCGGCCCCCCTTCACCGGCCGGGAACAGTCCCACCAAGCCACCGCCGCGTATCGCTTCATACCCACATGGGCCTAGTCACGTGTGTGGATGTGGCGGGTACCGCTGAAACAACCGGTTAATAGCTGTACCGATCGTCGCCATCACAGATTCACCTCCAGCGTGAACAACCGCTCAACAACGGATTTCCAGTTCATTTGCGTATCTTGGGCAGTAAACGTAGATGTCCACCTACATTTGCGAATTCAACAATTCTTGCATGCCAGGATGTCATGTGTCACGACACGCTACATCAGACCACATACACACTGCGACATGTGCAGAAGAGAACACGTGGAAGGTGGCCCGCGCACGTATGCGATGTCCCTTCCGCGATCCACTGTCAACCGGCATCTGCGGCATGTCCCAGATATGGAACGCGGTCCACCAGGGTAGCACTTTGTGTGAGGCAATACGACAAAGTCGGAATACACGCGTCACTACATCACACGGCTCACGCTGACCTGACCTGACTCACCGCACCACCACCCCCAGCGACCCAGGGTGACATACAATGCGTTCGTACGTTCCTCCCACACGCCTCTACGGCGTACCACAGTGCAACCTAGCTGTTATTGGGAGACGAGACAAGTAGCATCGAGCACAACATATGGAAATTGAGATTCGACACCGTTGGGCACAGCCAGCGTACGGTCACACGTATCACACTACTTCACTCTGTACGTAACGACCGATGATCGGTACAGCGTGTGGGTTACGCGTACGACATCAGCGGACAATGGACACAGACCATACCACGACGTACACTGAGGGCGTCGACATCTGAACGCAACTGAACAGCTGCGAGGCTCATTTAACACTCAAACGCCAGACCGACCAGCTTGAGAGGACGGAGACACAAAGAGAGGGGCAGAGGGGGGGGGGGGGCGATATAGTCCTATTGCAGTACAATTGACAGTGGATAGCGGGAATATGTGGAAAGTAAGCAACACTCGCAAGACATCTACATGAGGATAACAACGACACCAGAGATTCCGAGCAGTGAACTATGTTAGGCAAAGGGACAACGTGGGTTAGGTTAAGGGACAACGTGGGTTAGGTTAAGGGACAACGTGGGTTAGGTTAAGGGACAACGTGGGTTAGGTTAAGGGACAACGTGGGTTAGGTTAAGGGACAACGTGGGTTAGGTTAAGGGACAACGTGGGTTAGGTTAAGGGACAACGTGGGTTAGGTTAAGGGACAACGTGGGTTAGGTTAAGGGACAACGTGGGTTAGGTTAAGGGACAACGTGGGTTAGGTTAAGGGACAACGTGGGTTAGGTTAAGGGACAACGTGGGTTAGGTTAAGGGACAACGTGGGTTAGGTTAAGGGACAACGTGGGTTAGGTTAAGGGACAACGTGGGTTAGGTTAAGGGACAACGTGGGTTAGGTTAAGGGACAAAGTGAGGTTAGGTTAAGGGACAAATTGAGTTAGGTTAAGGGACAAATTGAGTTAGGTTAAGGGACAAATTGAGTTAGGTTAAGGGACAAATTGAGTTAGGTTAAGGGACAAATTGAGTTAGGT
>NW_026062287.1:0-7500 GCF_023897955.1 Schistocerca gregaria
ACACTAGATCGCGTGTTTGGGGGATTCGTCTTGTCGCGAGACGAGACCCCCGCGGCTGGGCGCCAGGGGCACGTGTGCCCGTTTCCCGTGCTGTGTTTTTGTCTTTCCTTTTTTTTTCCGTTTAGTACATCTGGGCGTATCGGTTGGGCCGGGCAGCCACCCCCAAGGGCGCTGCATTGTGTGCGGCGGACTGAGGCGTATCGGTTTTTGCGGGGGGCCCCACCTGCCGCTGACGTGGGTGCTGCGATGGGTGCCGCGGCGGCGGCGGCGGCGGCGGCGGCGGCGGCGGAGGAGGAGGAGGAGGCGGCGGCGGCGGCCGGGCGCGCAGTCTACTGCCGCTCTACAGCGTATCACTTTGCGGCCGGCGTCGGCGTCGGCGTCGGCGGCGTTGGCGTCGGGTGGGTGCCGGCCGGAGTGTGGTCCGCCTTCGTCGTGGCCCGCGCCCCCTGGTAGCATAGCGTCCACCGCAGTACGGTGAACTACAATACCCCGCACACTATGGATGTGAAATAAAATATAATAACACATGATGCTTCGTAAGAAAATAGACTTGGGATAGGGTGTGTCGTTGGCAAGTCCCCGGGGCGGTTAGTGTGGGTGGTGATAAGTCGTTAGGGTACGGCCACCTATGGGAATGTGCGTGAACTGCGCGAGGCAGAGTGGCAAAAGACGGCATCGCCATCTATGAAGATAGGACGGAAGCACGTGCAATGCCAACAGTACGTGCGCCATCTGTAGGTGCCCCGCGACATGACGTGGTGCAACGACGGTACCGCCACCTGGGGGAGGCCACGCGGACTAGGCCATGTATGGGGCCCACAGTGCTCATTTGCCGAGCCCACCCACACAAAACCTGCACCCCCCTCCAGCGCAGGAGCCGCAACCCGGGTGCGTACGCCGCACCAAGTGCTCCACCCGCGACCGTACGTGCCCCGCCGAAATCGCAACTCCGGCGGATGAACGGCGGACTTTTCTCGCAGTCGTAAGTTGCAATCCACCCCTATATCTTGCGTCTCATGAAGAGTTATATCAAGTATGCCAAATTCCCGCTGTCCCTATACATGCAGTAAGTTCGTCGTGGGCGCTGGCCGGCAGGCCGCGAGACCTGACGCCCGGCGGCAAAGAGTGCTCCTCTGAGGATATAGATGTTCCGTTCCGCCGCACAATGGTGACGGTGACCGCTGCCTGCGGTGGCAACGCTGGGCACAGTCGATACTCGCCGTGTGGTGGAAGGTAAACATTATGCGGTACATCAGTACTTTCCTAATAGTTCGGTCGTCTCACGGCACTGCTTAGTAAATGATGCAAGGCCACATATAGATGATTTATGCGAATGTCCCTATACGTGCTGTAAGACTGGGCACACAACGTGAATCGCACGTCAGCCAGACACTCGAACATGCACCACTCTCGGCCTGCAACGGAGACACACAATACGTAAACATCTGGAATGCGACAATGTCGAGTGCATCCTCTCTGCGACATTGCACCGTCGACACTATGATAACCAGAGCAGTAGGTCCACCTATAAAAGCACAATACCCCACTCCTCCGACAACTACCATTGCTCAGATAAACCAACACACATCCTACACAGAGGGGCACCAAATATCACCCCCCGCCCTCGTGTTATACCACATGAAAAATTGCAGAAGTGAGAGACACAGACCCGCCAGCCTCTTGCTACAAGCATCGAACCGACGTGACGTATCTGACGGTGACTCAGGCATCCGCGTACTGCCACCACTATCCACCCCCCCCCCCTCTCTCTCTCTTCCCCCTTTCCCACAATACCAAATTTAACCAACTTTATTGCTTAACCTAACTGTGGCTGTACCAGATTATCGCTTAACCTAACTGTGGCTGTACCAGATTATCGCTTAACCTAACTGTGGCTGTACCAGATTATCGCTTAACCTAACTGTGGCTGTACCAGATTATCGCTTAACCTAACTGTGGCTGTACCAGATTATCGCTTAACCTAACTGTGGCTGTACCAGATTATCGCTTAACCTAACTGTGGCTGTACCAGATTATCGCTTAACCTAACTGTGGCTGTACCAGATTATCGCTTAACCTAACTGTGGCTGTACCAGATCATCGCTTAACCTAACTGTGGCTGTACCAGATCATCGCTTAACCTAACTGTGGCTGTACCAGATTATCGCTTAACCTAACTCAATTTGTCCCTTAACCTAACTCAATTTGTCCCTTAACCTAACTCAAGTTGTCCCTTAACCTAACTCAAGTTGTCCCTTAACCTAACTCAAGTTGTCCCTTAACCTAACTCAAGTTGTCCCTTAACCTAACTCAAGTTGTCCCTTAACCTAACTCAAGTTGTCCCTTAACCTAACTCAAGTTGTCCCTTAACCTAACTCAAGTTGTCCCTTAACCTAACTCAAGTTGTCCCTTAACCTAACTCAAGTTGTCCCTTAACCTAACTCAAGTTGTCCCTTAACCTAACTCAAGTTGTCCCTTAACCTAACTCAAGTTGTCCCTTAACCTAACTCAAGTTGTCCCTTAACCTAACTCAAGTTGTCCCTTAACCTAACTCAAGTTGTCCCTTAACCTAACTCAAGTTGTCCCTTAACCTAACTCAAGTTGTCCCTTAACCTAACTCAAGTTGTCCCTTAACCTAACTCAAGTTGTCCCTTAACCTAACTCAAGTTGTCCCTTAACCTAACCCACGTTGTCCCTTAACCTAACCCACGTTGTCCCTTAACCTAACCCACGTTGTCCCTTAACCTAACCCACGTTGTCCCTTAACCTAACCCACGTTGTCCCTTAACCTAACCCACGTTGTCCCTTAACCTAACCCACGTTGTCCCTTAACCTAACCCACGTTGTCCCTTAACCTAACCCACGTTGTCCCTTAACCTAACCCACGTTGTCCCTTAACCTAACCCACGTTGTCCCTTAACCTAACCCACGTTGTCCCTTAACCTAACCCACGTTGTCCCTTAACCTAACCCACGTTGTCCCTTAACCTAACCCACGTTGTCCCTTTGCCTAACATAGTTCACTGCTCGGAATCTCTGGTGTCGTTGTTATCCTCATGTAGATGTCTTGCGAGTGTTGCTTACTTTCCACATATTCCCGCTATCCACTGTCAATTGTACTGCAATAGGACTATATCGGCCCCCCCCCCCCCTCTGTCCCCCTCTTTGTGTCTCTGTCCTCTCAAGCTGGTCGGTCTGGCGTGTGAGTGTTAAATGAGCCTCGCAGCTGTTCAGTTGCATTCAGATGTCGACGCCCTCAGTGTACGTCGTGGTATGGTCTGTGTCCATTGTCCGCTGATGTCGTACGCGTAACCCACACGCTGTACCGATCATCGGTAGTTACGTACAGAGTGAAGTAGTGTGATACGTGTGACTGTACGCTGGCTGTGCCCAACGGTGTCGAATCTCAATTTCCATATGTTGTGCTCGATGCTACTTGTCTCGTCTCCCAATAACAGCTAGGTTGCACTGTGGTACGCCGTAGAGGCGTGTGGGAGGAACGTACGAACGCATTGTATGTCACCCTGGGTCGCTGGGGGTGGTGGTGCGGTGAGTCAGGTCAGGTCAGGTCAGGTCAGGTCAGCGTGAGCCGTCTGATGTAGTGACGCGTGTATTCCGACTTTGTCGTATTGCCTCACACAAAGTGCTACCCTGGTGGACCGCGTTCCATATCTGGGACATGCCGCAGATGCCGGTTGACAGTGGATCGCGGAAGGGACATCGCATACTTGCGCGGGCCACCTTCCACGTGTTCTCTTCTGCACATGTCGCAGTGTGTATGTGGTCTGATGTAGCGTGTCGTGACACATGACATCCTGGCATGCAAGAATTGTTGAATTCGCAAATGTAGGTGGACATCTACGTTTACTGCCCAAGATACGCAAATGAACTGGAAATCCGTTGTTGAGCGGTTGTTCACGCTGGAGGTGAATCTGTGATGGCGACGATCGGTACAGCTATTAACCGGTTGTTTCAGCGGTACCCGCCACATCCACACACGTGACTAGGCCCATGTGGGTATGAAGCGATACGCGGCGGTGGCTTGGTGGGACTGTTCCCGGCCGGTGAAGGGGGGCCGCCCGGCGTGTTGGCCGCGCGCTGCGTGGGCGCACGCGCAACAGCCGGCTGGTGGGGGGCGCCGAGTGGCAGGAGCGCCAGCCGACGGGCCCGGCAGGCGGCGCAGCTACGCTGCGGCGCACCCTGCACGCGGCGCCTGGCGGCCAAAGTTGGTTCAGCCGAGCCCGGTGCGAAGCGCGGTGGACATCTGCAGTGTGCTGGTCTGATTGAGGACTGTGTGCGTTGAGGATGCGCCGCCGCCTGGCACTCGGCGCCGCGACGCCGTCTGCTGCTCGGTCGCCCCAGCGGTTCTCGCAGGTGGTTTGTATCGCAGTTGTGCGGACGTGTTGGCGCGTGCGCTGTGCTGGGAGAGTTCGCTTCTGCACCCAAGTGGGGCTTTGCCCTTGTGTGGCGCTGGCGTTGGAGCTGCCGGTCACCATAGGTGGCGCGTGTTGTCTCCCGCCGGCAATGCCACGACAGCACGCTCCCGGGCCTCTGTCGGCAGCGGCAAGCTCAGTTGGGAGCAAGGGTGTTCGCACTAAAACCGTCTACTCGCCTAACTCCGGGCGATTGCGCCTCTCTCGAAACCGACCAAGTACCTAGGACGGCGCTGCGCGCCGCCGGGACCTGAGAGGGTTTCGAGGTGTATCGTGCAGGGGAGCTCGGCCTCCTCCTGTTTGCAGAATAATTGAGCGGACGCTTGCGTGTTCGCGCGGGCCCCCGGGACACACTCCCGGGCGGCCGGCTGCTCAGCTCTAGTTGACGCAGCTCCCTGGTTGATCCTGCCAGTAGTCATATGCTTGTCTCAAAGATTAAGCCATGCATGTCTCAGTACAAGCCGCATTAAGGTGAAACCGCGAATGGCTCATTAAATCAGTTATGGTTCCTTAGATCGTACCCACGTTACTTGGATAACTGTGGTAATTCTAGAGCTAATACATGCAAACAGAGTCCCGACCAGAGATGGAAGGGACGCTTTTATTAGATCAAAACCAATCGGATTGGCTTGTCTGGTCCGTTTGCCTTGGTGACTCTGAATAACTTTGGGCTGATCGCACGGTCCTCGTACCGGCGACGCATCTTTCAAATGTCTGCCTTATCAACTGTCGATGGTAGGTTCTGCGCCTACCATGGTTGTAACGGGTAACGGGGAATCAGGGTTCGATTCCGGAGAGGGAGCCTGAGAAACGGCTACCACATCCAAGGAAGGCAGCAGGCGCGCAAATTACCCACTCCCGGCACGGGGAGGTAGTGACGAAAAATAACGATACGGGACTCATCCGAGGCCCCGTAATCGGAATGAGTACACTTTAAATCCTTTAACGAGTATCTATTGGAGGGCAAGTCTGGTGCCAGCAGCCGCGGTAATTCCAGCTCCAATAGCGTATATTAAAGTTGTTGCGGTTAAAAAGCTCGTAGTTGGATTTGTGTCCCACGCTGTTGGTTCACCGCCCGTCGGTGTTTAACTGGCATGTATCGTGGGACGTCCTGCCGGTGGGGCGAGCCGAAGGGGTGCTTTCGCGTCCCGAGGCGGACCCCGTTTAAATCCTACCAGGGTGCTCTTTGTTGAGTGTCTCGGTGGGCCGGCACGTTTACTTTGAACAAATTAGAGTGCTTAAAGCAGGCAAGCCCGCCTGAATACTGTGTGCATGGAATAATGGAATAGGACCTCGGTTCTATTTTGTTGGTTTTCGGAACCCGAGGTAATGATTAATAGGGACAGGCGGGGGCATTCGTATTGCGACGTTAGAGGTGAAATTCTTGGATCGTCGCAAGACGAACAGAAGCGAAAGCATTTGCCAAGTATGTTTTCATTAATCAAGAACGAAAGTTAGAGGTTCGAAGGCGATCAGATACCGCCCTAGTTCTAACCATAAACGATGCCAGCCAGCGATCCGCCGCAGTTCCTCCGATGACTCGGCGGGCAGCCTCCGGGAAACCAAAGCTTTTGGGTTCCGGGGGAAGTATGGTTGCAAAGCTGAAACTTAAAGGAATTGACGGAAGGGCACCACCAGGAGTGGAGCCTGCGGCTTAATTTGACTCAACACGGGAAACCTCACCAGGCCCGGACACCGGAAGGATTGACAGATTGATAGCTCTTTCTTGATTCGGTGGGTGGTGGTGCATGGCCGTTCTTAGTTGGTGGAGCGATTTGTCTGGTTAATTCCGATAACGAACGAGACTCTAGCCTGCTAACTAGTCGCGTGACATCCTTCGTGCTGTCAGCGATTACTTTTCTTCTTAGAGGGACAGGCGGCTTCTAGCCGCACGAGATTGAGCAATAACAGGTCTGTGATGCCCTTAGATGTTCTGGGCCGCACGCGCGCTACACTGAAGGAATCAGCGTGTCTTCCTAGGCCGAAAGGTCGGGGTAACCCGCTGAACCTCCTTCGTGCTAGGGATTGGGGCTTGCAATTGTTCCCCATGAACGAGGAATTCCCAGTAAGCGCGAGTCATAAGCTCGCGTTGATTACGTCCCTGCCCTTTGTACACACCGCCCGTCGCTACTACCGATTGAATGATTTAGTGAGGTCTTCGGACTGGTACGCGGCATCGACTCTGTCGTTGCCGATGCTACCGGAAAGATGACCAAACTTGATCATTTAGAGGAAGTAAAAGTCGTAACAAGGTTTCCGTAGGTGAACCTGCGGAAGGATCATTACCGACTAGACTGCATGTCTTTCGATGTGCGTGTCGTGTCGCGCAACACGCTACCTGTACGGCAGTGGCCGTGCGCCGCGTGCGGAACCACGCGTGCCTCTCAAAACTAGCGGAAGTGTTGTTGTTGTTGTGTGGTACGAGCGCTGAAGCTCTGGAGCGGCTGGCCTGCGGTACCTGGCGCCTGGCGCCGGTTTTGAATGACGTTCGCCCGAGTGCCTGTCCGCTCCGGTGTGGAGCCGTACGACGCCCATCGGCTGTGAGGCCGTTGGACACAAAAAAAATAGTGGAACAGGGGCCGTCAGACGCCTCAGTCCCGCAAATGCTACTGTCTTGAAAGAGACAGTGGGAGACTGAAAAGGAAAAGATCACCCAGGACGGTGGATCACTCGGCTCGTGGGTCGATGAAGAACGCAGCAAATTGCGCGTCGACATGTGAACTGCAGGACACATGAACATCGACGTTTCGAACGCACATTGCGGTCCATGGATTCCGTTCCCGGGCCACGTCTGGCTGAGGGTCGGCTACGTATACTGAAGCGCGCGGCGTTTGTCCCGCTTCGGAGACGTGGGAGTGTCGTGGTCGCCTGTGTGGCCGGCCGCGTCTCCTTAAACGTGCGATGCGCGCCCGTCGCCTGGCGGTTCGCATACCGGTACTTTCTCGGTAGCGTGCACAGCCGGCTGGCGGTGTGGCGTGCGACACCTCGTACAACGACCTCAGAGCAGGCGAGACTACCCGCTGAATTTAAGCATATTACTAAGCGGAGGAAAAGAAACTAACAAGGAT
>NW_026062287.1:12500-20000 GCF_023897955.1 Schistocerca gregaria
CCCGGGTGCGTACGCCGCACCAAGTGCTCCACCCGCGACCGTACGTGCCCCGCCGAAATCGCAACTCCGGCGGATGAACGGCGGACTTTTCTCGCAGTCGTAAGTTGCAATCCACCCCTATATCTTGCGTCTCATGAAGAGTTATATCAAGTATGCCAAATTCCCGCTGTCCCTATACATGCAGTAAGTTCGTCGTGGGCGCTGGCCGGCAGGCCGCGAGACCTGACGCCCGGCGGCAAAGAGTGCTCCTCTGAGGATATAGATGTTCCGTTCCGCCGCACAATGGTGACGGTGACCGCTGCCTGCGGTGGCAACGCTGGGCACAGTCGATACTCGCCGTGTGGTGGAAGGTAAACATTATGCGGTACATCAGTACTTTCCTAATAGTTCGGTCGTCTCACGGCACTGCTTAGTAAATGATGCAAGGCCACATATAGATGATTTATGCGAATGTCCCTATACGTGCTGTAAGACTGGGCACACAACGTGAATCGCACGTCAGCCAGACACTCGAACATGCACCACTCTCGGCCTGCAACGGAGACACACAATACGTAAACATCTGGAATGCGACAATGTCGAGTGCATCCTCTCTGCGACATTGCACCGTCGACACTATGATAACCAGAGCAGTAGGTCCACCTATAAAAGCACAATACCCCACTCCTCCGACAACTACCATTGCTCAGATAAACCAACACACATCCTACACAGAGGGGCACCAAATATCACCCCCCGCCCTCGTGTTATACCACATGAAAAATTGCAGAAGTGAGAGACACAGACCCGCCAGCCTCTTGCTACAAGCATCGAACCGACGTGACGTATCTGACGGTGACTCAGGCATCCGCGTACTGCCACCACTATCCACCCCCCCCCCCTCTCTCTCTCTTCCCCCTTTCCCACAATACCAAATTTAACCAACTTTATTGCTTAACCTAACTGTGGCTGTACCAGATTATCGCTTAACCTAACTGTGGCTGTACCAGATTATCGCTTAACCTAACTGTGGCTGTACCAGATTATCGCTTAACCTAACTGTGGCTGTACCAGATTATCGCTTAACCTAACTGTGGCTGTACCAGATTATCGCTTAACCTAACTGTGGCTGTACCAGATTATCGCTTAACCTAACTGTGGCTGTACCAGATTATCGCTTAACCTAACTGTGGCTGTACCAGATTATCGCTTAACCTAACTGTGGCTGTACCAGATCATCGCTTAACCTAACTGTGGCTGTACCAGATCATCGCTTAACCTAACTGTGGCTGTACCAGATTATCGCTTAACCTAACTCAATTTGTCCCTTAACCTAACTCAATTTGTCCCTTAACCTAACTCAAGTTGTCCCTTAACCTAACTCAAGTTGTCCCTTAACCTAACTCAAGTTGTCCCTTAACCTAACTCAAGTTGTCCCTTAACCTAACTCAAGTTGTCCCTTAACCTAACTCAAGTTGTCCCTTAACCTAACTCAAGTTGTCCCTTAACCTAACTCAAGTTGTCCCTTAACCTAACTCAAGTTGTCCCTTAACCTAACTCAAGTTGTCCCTTAACCTAACTCAAGTTGTCCCTTAACCTAACTCAAGTTGTCCCTTAACCTAACTCAAGTTGTCCCTTAACCTAACTCAAGTTGTCCCTTAACCTAACTCAAGTTGTCCCTTAACCTAACTCAAGTTGTCCCTTAACCTAACTCAAGTTGTCCCTTAACCTAACTCAAGTTGTCCCTTAACCTAACTCAAGTTGTCCCTTAACCTAACTCAAGTTGTCCCTTAACCTAACTCAAGTTGTCCCTTAACCTAACTCAAGTTGTCCCTTAACCTAACTCAAGTTGTCCCTTAACCTAACCCACGTTGTCCCTTAACCTAACCCACGTTGTCCCTTAACCTAACCCACGTTGTCCCTTAACCTAACCCACGTTGTCCCTTAACCTAACCCACGTTGTCCCTTAACCTAACCCACGTTGTCCCTTAACCTAACCCACGTTGTCCCTTAACCTAACCCACGTTGTCCCTTAACCTAACCCACGTTGTCCCTTAACCTAACCCACGTTGTCCCTTAACCTAACCCACGTTGTCCCTTAACCTAACCCACGTTGTCCCTTAACCTAACCCACGTTGTCCCTTAACCTAACCCACGTTGTCCCTTTGCCTAACATAGTTCACTGCTCGGAATCTCTGGTGTCGTTGTTATCCTCATGTAGATGTCTTGCGAGTGTTGCTTACTTTCCACATATTCCCGCTATCCACTGTCAATTGTACTGCAATAGGACTATATCGGCCCCCCCCCCCCCTCTGTCCCCCTCTTTGTGTCTCTGTCCTCTCAAGCTGGTCGGTCTGGCGTGTGAGTGTTAAATGAGCCTCGCAGCTGTTCAGTTGCATTCAGATGTCGACGCCCTCAGTGTACGTCGTGGTATGGTCTGTGTCCATTGTCCGCTGATGTCGTACGCGTAACCCACACGCTGTACCGATCATCGGTAGTTACGTACAGAGTGAAGTAGTGTGATACGTGTGACTGTACGCTGGCTGTGCCCAACGGTGTCGAATCTCAATTTCCATATGTTGTGCTCGATGCTACTTGTCTCGTCTCCCAATAACAGCTAGGTTGCACTGTGGTACGCCGTAGAGGCGTGTGGGAGGAACGTACGAACGCATTGTATGTCACCCTGGGTCGCTGGGGGTGGTGGTGCGGTGAGTCAGGTCAGGTCAGGTCAGGTCAGGTCAGCGTGAGCCGTCTGATGTAGTGACGCGTGTATTCCGACTTTGTCGTATTGCCTCACACAAAGTGCTACCCTGGTGGACCGCGTTCCATATCTGGGACATGCCGCAGATGCCGGTTGACAGTGGATCGCGGAAGGGACATCGCATACTTGCGCGGGCCACCTTCCACGTGTTCTCTTCTGCACATGTCGCAGTGTGTATGTGGTCTGATGTAGCGTGTCGTGACACATGACATCCTGGCATGCAAGAATTGTTGAATTCGCAAATGTAGGTGGACATCTACGTTTACTGCCCAAGATACGCAAATGAACTGGAAATCCGTTGTTGAGCGGTTGTTCACGCTGGAGGTGAATCTGTGATGGCGACGATCGGTACAGCTATTAACCGGTTGTTTCAGCGGTACCCGCCACATCCACACACGTGACTAGGCCCATGTGGGTATGAAGCGATACGCGGCGGTGGCTTGGTGGGACTGTTCCCGGCCGGTGAAGGGGGGCCGCCCGGCGTGTTGGCCGCGCGCTGCGTGGGCGCACGCGCAACAGCCGGCTGGTGGGGGGCGCCGAGTGGCAGGAGCGCCAGCCGACGGGCCCGGCAGGCGGCGCAGCTACGCTGCGGCGCACCCTGCACGCGGCGCCTGGCGGCCAAAGTTGGTTCAGCCGAGCCCGGTGCGAAGCGCGGTGGACATCTGCAGACACTAGATCGCGTGTTTGAGGACTGTGTGCGTTGAGGATGCGCCGCCGCCTGGCACTCGGCGCCGCGACGCCGTCTGCTGCTCGGTCGCCCCAGCGGTTCTCGCAGGTGGTTTGTATCGCAGTTGTGCGGACGTGTTGGCGCGTGCGCTGTGCTGGGAGAGTTCGCTTCTGCACCCAAGTGGGGCTTTGCCCTTGTGTGGCGCTGGCGTTGGAGCTGCCGGTCACCATAGGTGGCGCGTGTTGTCTCCCGCCGGCAATGCCACGACAGCACGCTCCCGGGCCTCTGTCGGCAGCGGCAAGCTCAGTTGGGAGCAAGGGTGTTCGCACTAAAACCGTCTACTCGCCTAACTCCGGGCGATTGCGCCTCTCTCGAAACCGACCAAGTACCTAGGACGGCGCTGCGCGCCGCCGGGACCTGAGAGGGTTTCGAGGTGTATCGTGCAGGGGAGCTCGGCCTCCTCCTGTTTGCAGAATAATTGAGCGGACGCTTGCGTGTTCGCGCGGGCCCCCGGGACACACTCCCGGGCGGCCGGCTGCTCAGCTCTAGTTGACGCAGCTCCCTGGTTGATCCTGCCAGTAGTCATATGCTTGTCTCAAAGATTAAGCCATGCATGTCTCAGTACAAGCCGCATTAAGGTGAAACCGCGAATGGCTCATTAAATCAGTTATGGTTCCTTAGATCGTACCCACGTTACTTGGATAACTGTGGTAATTCTAGAGCTAATACATGCAAACAGAGTCCCGACCAGAGATGGAAGGGACGCTTTTATTAGATCAAAACCAATCGGATTGGCTTGTCTGGTCCGTTTGCCTTGGTGACTCTGAATAACTTTGGGCTGATCGCACGGTCCTCGTACCGGCGACGCATCTTTCAAATGTCTGCCTTATCAACTGTCGATGGTAGGTTCTGCGCCTACCATGGTTGTAACGGGTAACGGGGAATCAGGGTTCGATTCCGGAGAGGGAGCCTGAGAAACGGCTACCACATCCAAGGAAGGCAGCAGGCGCGCAAATTACCCACTCCCGGCACGGGGAGGTAGTGACGAAAAATAACGATACGGGACTCATCCGAGGCCCCGTAATCGGAATGAGTACACTTTAAATCCTTTAACGAGTATCTATTGGAGGGCAAGTCTGGTGCCAGCAGCCGCGGTAATTCCAGCTCCAATAGCGTATATTAGAGTTGTTGCGGTTAAAAAGCTCGTAGTTGGATTTGTGTCCCACGCTGTTGGTTCACCGCCCGTCGGTGTTTAACTGGCATGTATCGTGGGACGTCTGCCGGTGGGGCGAGCCGAAGGGGTGCTTTCGCGTCCCGAGGCGGACCCCGTTTAAATCCTACCAGGGTGCTCTTTGTTGAGTGTCTCGGTGGGCCGGCACGTTTACTTTGAACAAATTAGAGTGCTTAAAGCAGGCAAGCCCGCCTGAATACTGTGTGCATGGAATAATGGAATAGGACCTCGGTTCTATTTTGTTGGTTTTCGGAACCCGAGGTAATGATTAATAGGGACAGGCGGGGCATTCGTATTGCGACGTTAGAGGTGAAATTCTTGGATCGTCGCAAGACGAACAGAAGCGAAAGCATTTGCCAAGTATGTTTTCATTAATCAAGAACGAAAGTTAGAGGTTCGAAGGCGATCAGATACCGCCCTAGTTCTAACCATAAACGATGCCAGCCAGCGATCCGCCGCAGTTCCTCCGATGACTCGGCGGGCAGCCTCCGGGAAACCAAAGCTTTTGGGTTCCGGGGGAAGTATGGTTGCAAAGCTGAAACTTAAAGGAATTGACGGAAGGGCACCACCAGGAGTGGAGCCTGCGGCTTAATTTGACTCAACACGGGAAACCTCACCAGGCCCGGACACCGGAAGGATTGACAGATTGATAGCTCTTTCTTGATTCGGTGGGTGGTGGTGCATGGCCGTTCTTAGTTGGTGGAGCGATTTGTCTGGTTAATTCCGATAACGAACGAGACTCTAGCCTGCTAACTAGTCGCGTGACATCCTTCGTGCTGTCAGCGATTACTTTTCTTCTTAGAGGGACAGGCGGCTCTAGCCGCACGAGATTGAGCAATAACAGGTCTGTGATGCCCTTAGATGTTCTGGGCCGCACGCGCGCTACACTGAAGGAATCAGCGTGTCTTCCTAGGCCGAAAGGTCGGGGTAACCCGCTGAACCTCCTTCGTGCTAGGGATTGGGGCTTGCAATTGTTCCCCATGAACGAGGAATTCCCAGTAAGCGCGAGTCATAAGCTCGCGTTGATTACGTCCCTGCCCTTTGTACACACCGCCCGTCGCTACTACCGATTGAATGATTTAGTGAGGTCTTCGGACTGGTACGCGGCATCGACTCTGTCGTTGCCGATGCTACCGGAAAGATGACTAAACTTGATCATTTAGAGGAAGTAAAAGTCGTAACAAACACTAGATCGCGTGTTAACCTGCGGAAGGATCATTACCGACTAGACTGCATGTCTTTCGATGTGCGTGTCGTGTCGCGCAACACGCTACCTGTACGGCAGTGGCCGTGCGCCGCGTGCGGAACCACGCGTGCCTCTCAAAACTAGCGGAAGTGTTGTTGTTGTGTGGTACGAGCGCTGAAGCTCTGGAGCGGCTGGCCTGCGGTACCTGGCGCCTGGCGCCGGTTTTGAATGACGTTCGCCCGAGTGCCTGTCCGCTCCGGTGTGGAGCCGTACGACGCCCATCGGCTGTGAGGCCGTTGGACACAAAAAAAATAGTGGAACAGGGGCCGTCAGACGCCTCAGTCCCGCAAATGCTACTGTCTTGAAAGAGACAGTGGGAGACTGAAAAGGAAAAGATCACCCAGGACGGTGGATCACTCGGCTCGTGGGTCGATGAAGAACGCAGCAAATTGCGCGTCGACATGTGAACTGCAGGACACATGAACATCGACGTTTCGAACGCACATTGCGGTCCATGGATTCCGTTCCCGGGCCACGTCTGGCTGAGGGTCGGCTACGTATACTGAAGCGCGCGGCGTTTGTCCCGCTTCGGAGACGTGGGAGTGTCGTGGTCGCCTGTGTGGCCGGCCGCGTCTCCTTAAACGTGCGATGCGCGCCCGTCGCCTGGCGGTTCGCATACCGGTACTTTCTCGGTAGCGTGCACAGCCGGCTGGCGGTGTGGCGTGCGACACCTCGTACAACGACCTCAGAGCAGGCGAGACTACCCGCTGAATTTAAGCATATTACTAAGCGGAGGAAAAGAAACTAACAAGGATTCCCCCAGTAGCGGCGAGCGAACAGGGAAGAGTCCAGCACCGAACCCCGCAGGCTGCCGCCTGTCGTGGCATGTGGTGTTTGGGAGGGTCCACTACCCCGACGCCTCGCGCCGAGCCCAAGTCCAACTTGAATGAGGCCACGGCCCGTAGAGGGTGCCAGGCCCGTAGCGGCCGGTGCGAGCGTCGGCGGGACCTCTCCTTCGAGTCGGGTTGCTTGAGAGTGCAGCTCCAAGTGGGTGGTAAACTCCATCTGAGACTAAATATGACCACGAGACCGATAGCGAACAAGTACCGTGAGGGAAAGTTGAAAAGAACTTTGAAGAGAGAGTTCAAAAGTACGTGAAACCGTTCTGGGGTAAACGTGAGAAGTCCGAAAGGTCGAACGGGTGAGATTCACGCCCATCCGGCCACTGGCCCCCGCCCTCGGCAGATGGGGCCGGCCGCCCGCGCGGAGCAATCCGCGGCGGGGTCGTGTCCGGTTGCCTTTCCACTCGCCGCGGGGTGGGGCCGTTCCGGTGTGCGGTGGGCCGCACTTCTCCCCTAGTAGGACGTCGCGACCCGCTGGGTGCCGGCCTACGGCCCGGGTGCGCAGCCTGTCCTTCCGCGGGCCTCGGTTCGCGTCTGTTGGGCAGAGCCCCGGTGTCCTGGCTGGCTGCTCGGCGGTATATCTGGAGGAGTCGATTCGCCCCTTTGGGCGCTCGGGCTCCCGGCAAGCGCGCGCGGTTCTTCCCGGATGACGGACCTACCTGGCCCGGCCCCGGACCCGCGCCGCTGTTGGCTCGGGATGCTCTCGGGCGGAATAATCGCTCCCGTCAGCGGCGCTTCAGCTTTGGACAATTTCACGACCCGTCTTGAAACACG
>NW_026062287.1:25000-27500 GCF_023897955.1 Schistocerca gregaria
CCACCACTATCCACCCCCCCCCCCCCTCTCTCTCTCTTCCCCCTTTCCCACAATACCAAATTTAACCAACTTTATTGCTTAACCTAACTGTGGCTGTACCAGATTATCGCTTAACCTAACTGTGGCTGTACCAGATTATCGCTTAACCTAACTGTGGCTGTACCAGATTATCGCTTAACCTAACTGTGGCTGTACCAGATTATCGCTTAACCTAACTGTGGCTGTACCAGATTATCGCTTAACCTAACTGTGGCTGTACCAGATTATCGCTTAACCTAACTGTGGCTGTACCAGATTATCGCTTAACCTAACTGTGGCTGTACCAGATTATCGCTTAACCTAACTGTGGCTGTACCAGATTATCGCTTAACCTAACTGTGGCTGTACCAGATCATCGCTTAACCTAACTGTGGCTGTACCAGATCATCGCTTAACCTAACTGTGGCTGTACCAGATTATCGCTTAACCTAACTCAATTTGTCCCTTAACCTAACTCAATTTGTCCCTTAACCTAACTCAAGTTGTCCCTTAACCTAACTCAAGTTGTCCCTTAACCTAACTCAAGTTGTCCCTTAACCTAACTCAAGTTGTCCCTTAACCTAACTCAAGTTGTCCCTTAACCTAACTCAAGTTGTCCCTTAACCTAACTCAAGTTGTCCCTTAACCTAACTCAAGTTGTCCCTTAACCTAACTCAAGTTGTCCCTTAACCTAACTCAAGTTGTCCCTTAACCTAACTCAAGTTGTCCCTTAACCTAACTCAAGTTGTCCCTTAACCTAACTCAAGTTGTCCCTTAACCTAACTCAAGTTGTCCCTTAACCTAACTCAAGTTGTCCCTTAACCTAACTCAAGTTGTCCCTTAACCTAACTCAAGTTGTCCCTTAACCTAACTCAAGTTGTCCCTTAACCTAACTCAAGTTGTCCCTTAACCTAACTCAAGTTGTCCCTTAACCTAACTCAAGTTGTCCCTTAACCTAACTCAAGTTGTCCCTTAACCTAACTCAAGTTGTCCCTTAACCTAACTCAAGTTGTCCCTTAACCTAACCCACGTTGTCCCTTAACCTAACCCACGTTGTCCCTTAACCTAACCCACGTTGTCCCTTAACCTAACCCACGTTGTCCCTTAACCTAACCCACGTTGTCCCTTAACCTAACCCACGTTGTCCCTTAACCTAACCCACGTTGTCCCTTAACCTAACCCACATTGTCCCTTAACCTAACCCACGTTGTCCCTTAACCTAACCCACGTTGTCCCTTAACCTAACCCACGTTGTCCCTTAACCTAACCCACGTTGTCCCTTAACCTAACCCACGTTGTCCCTTAACCTAACCCACGTTGTCCCTTAACCTAACCCACGTTGTCCCTTAACCTAACCCACGTTGTCCCTTAACCTAACCCACGTTGTCCCTTTGCCTAACATAGTTCACTGCTCGGAATCTCTGGTGTCGTTGTTATCCTCATGTAGATGTCTTGCGAGTGTTGCTTACTTTCCACATATTCCCGCTATCCACTGTCAATTGTACTGCAATAGGACTATATCGGCCCCCCCCCCCCTCTGTCCCCCTCTTTGTGTCTCTGTCCTCTCAAGCTGGTCGGTCTGGCGTGTGAGTGTTAAATGAGCCTCGCAGCTGTTCAGTTGCATTCAGATGTCGACGCCCTCAGTGTACGTCGTGGTATGGTCTGTGTCCATTGTCCGCTGATGTCGTACGCGTAACCCACACGCTGTACCGATCATCGGTAGTTACGTACAGAGTGAAGTAGTGTGATACGTGTGACTGTACGCTGGCTGTGCCCAACGGTGTCGAATCTCAATTTCCATATGTTGTGCTCGATGCTACTTGTCTCGTCTCCCAATAACAGCTAGGTTGCACTGTGGTACGCCGTAGAGGCGTGTGGGAGGAACGTACGAACGCATTGTATGTCACCCTGGGTCGCTGGGGGTGGTGGTGCGGTGAGTCAGGTCAGGTCAGGTCAGGTCAGGTCAGCGTGAGCCGTCTGATGTAGTGACGCGTGTATTCCGACTTTGTCGTATTGCCTCACACAAAGTGCTACCCTGGTGGACCGCGTTCCATATCTGGGACATGCCGCAGATGCCGGTTGACAGTGGATCGCGGAAGGGACATCGCATACTTGCGCGGGCCACCTTCCACGTGTTCTCTTCTGCACATGTCGCAGTGTGTATGTGGTCTGATGTAGCGTGTCGTGACACATGACATCCTGGCATGCAAGAATTGTTGAATTCGCAAATGTAGGTGGACATCTACGTTTACTGCCCAAGATACGCAAATGAACTGGAAATCCGTTGTTGAGCGGTTGTTCACGCTGGAGGTGAATCTGTGATGGCGACGATCGGTACAGCTATTAACCGGTTGTTTCAGCGGTACCCGCCACATCCACACACGTGACTAGGCCCATGTGGGTATGAAGCGATACGCGGCGGTGGCTTGGTGGGACTGTTCCCGGCCGGTGAAGGGGGGCCGCCCGGCGTGTTGGCCGCGCG
>NW_026062287.1:37500-42500 GCF_023897955.1 Schistocerca gregaria
CCTTAACCTAACTCAAGTTGTCCCTTAACCTAACTCAAGTTGTCCCTTAACCTAACTCAAGTTGTCCCTTAACCTAACTCAAGTTGTCCCTTAACCTAACTCAAGTTGTCCCTTAACCTAACTCAAGTTGTCCCTTAACCTAACTCAAGTTGTCCCTTAACCTAACTCAAGTTGTCCCTTAACCTAACCCACGTTGTCCCTTAACCTAACCCACGTTGTCCCTTAACCTAACCCACGTTGTCCCTTAACCTAACCCACGTTGTCCCTTAACCTAACCCACGTTGTCCCTTAACCTAACCCACGTTGTCCCTTAACCTAACCCACGTTGTCCCTTAACCTAACCCACGTTGTCCCTTAACCTAACCCACGTTGTCCCTTAACCTAACCCACGTTGTCCCTTAACCTAACCCACGTTGTCCCTTAACCTAACCCACGTTGTCCCTTAACCTAACCCACGTTGTCCCTTAACCTAACCCACGTTGTCCCTTTGCCTAACATAGTTCACTGCTCGGAATCTCTGGTGTCGTTGTTATCCTCATGTAGATGTCTTGCGAGTGTTGCTTACTTTCCACATATTCCCGCTATCCACTGTCAATTGTACTGCAATAGGACTATATCGGCCCCCCCCCCCCTCTGTCCCCCTCTTTGTGTCTCTGTCCTCTCAAGCTGGTCGGTCTGGCGTGTGAGTGTTAAATGAGCCTCGCAGCTGTTCAGTTGCATTCAGATGTCGACGCCCTCAGTGTACGTCGTGGTATGGTCTGTGTCCATTGTCCGCTGATGTCGTACGCGTAACCCACACGCTGTACCGATCATCGGTAGTTACGTACAGAGTGAAGTAGTGTGATACGTGTGACTGTACGCTGGCTGTGCCCAACGGTGTCGAATCTCAATTTCCATATGTTGTGCTCGATGCTACTTGTCTCGTCTCCCAATAACAGCTAGGTTGCACTGTGGTACGCCGTAGAGGCGTGTGGGAGGAACGTACGAACGCATTGTATGTCACCCTGGGTCGCTGGGGGTGGTGGTGCGGTGAGTCAGGTCAGGTCAGGTCAGGTCAGGTCAGCGTGAGCCGTCTGATGTAGTGACGCGTGTATTCCGACTTTGTCGTATTGCCTCACACAAAGTGCTACCCTGGTGGACCGCGTTCCATATCTGGGACATGCCGCAGATGCCGGTTGACAGTGGATCGCGGAAGGGACATCGCATACTTGCGCGGGCCACCTTCCACGTGTTCTCTTCTGCACATGTCGCAGTGTGTATGTGGTCTGATGTAGCGTGTCGTGACACATGACATCCTGGCATGCAAGAATTGTTGAATTCGCAAATGTAGGTGGACATCTACGTTTACTGCCCAAGATACGCAAATGAACTGGAAATCCGTTGTTGAGCGGTTGTTCACGCTGGAGGTGAATCTGTGATGGCGACGATCGGTACAGCTATTAACCGGTTGTTTCAGCGGTACCCGCCACATCCACACACGTGACTAGGCCCATGTGGGTATGAAGCGATACGCGGCGGTGGCTTGGTGGGACTGTTCCCGGCCGGTGAAGGGGGGCCGCCCGGCGTGTTGGCCGCGCGCTGCGTGGGCGCACGCGCAACAGCCGGCTGGTGGGGGGCGCCGAGTGGCAGGAGCGCCAGCCGACGGGCCCGGCAGGCGGCGCAGCTACGCTGCGGCGCACCCTGCACGCGGCGCCTGGCGGCCAAAGTTGGTTCAGCCGAGCCCGGTGCGAAGCGCGGTGGACATCTGCAGTGTGCTGGTCTGATTGAGGACTGTGTGCGTTGAGGATGCGCCGCCGCCTGGCACTCGGCGCCGCGACGCCGTCTGCTGCTCGGTCGCCCCAGCGGTTCTCGCAGGTGGTTTGTATCGCAGTTGTGCGGACGTGTTGGCGCGTGCGCTGTGCTGGGAGAGTTCGCTTCTGCACCCAAGTGGGGCTTTGCCCTTGTGTGGCGCTGGCGTTGGAGCTGCCGGTCACCATAGGTGGCGCGTGTTGTCTCCCGCCGGCAATGCCACGACAGCACGCTCCCGGGCCTCTGTCGGCAGCGGCAAGCTCAGTTGGGAGCAAGGGTGTTCGCACTAAAACCGTCTACTCGCCTAACTCCGGGCGATTGCGCCTCTCTCGAAACCGACCAAGTACCTAGGACGGCGCTGCGCGCCGCCGGGACCTGAGAGGGTTTCGAGGTGTATCGTGCAGGGGAGCTCGGCCTCCTCCTGTTTGCAGAATAATTGAGCGGACGCTTGCGTGTTCGCGCGGGCCCTCGGGACACACTCCCGGGCGGCCGGCTGCTCAGCTCTAGTTGACGCAGCTCCCTGGTTGATCCTGCCAGTAGTCATATGCTTGTCTCAAAGATTAAGCCATGCATGTCTCAGTACAAGCCGCATTAAGGTGAAACCGCGAATGGCTCATTAAATCAGTTATGGTTCCTTAGATCGTACCCACGTTACTTGGATAACTGTGGTAATTCTAGAGCTAATACATGCAAACAGAGTCCCGACCAGAGATGGAAGGGACGCTTTTATTAGATCAAAACCAATCGGATTGGCTTGTCTGGTCCGTTTGCCTTGGTGACTCTGAATAACTTTGGGCTGATCGCACGGTCCTCGTACCGGCGACGCATCTTTCAAATGTCTGCCTTATCAACTGTCGATGGTAGGTTCTGCGCCTACCATGGTTGTAACGGGTAACGGGGAATCAGGGTTCGATTCCGGAGAGGGAGCCTGAGAAACGGCTACCACATCCAAGGAAGGCAGCAGGCGCGCAAATTACCCACTCCCGGCACGGGGAGGTAGTGACGAAAAATAACGATACGGGACTCATCCGAGGCCCCGTAATCGGAATGAGTACACTTTAAATCCTTTAACGAGTATCTATTGGAGGGCAAGTCTGGTGCCAGCAGCCGCGGTAATTCCAGCTCCAATAGCGTATATTAAAGTTGTTGCGGTTAAAAAGCTCGTAGTTGGATTTGTGTCCCACGCTGTTGGTTCACCGCCCGTCGGTGTTTAACTGGCATGTATCGTGGGACGTCCTGCCGGTGGGGCGAGCCGAAGGGGTGCTTTCGCGTCCCGAGGCGGACCCCGTTTAAATCCTACCAGGGTGCTCTTTGTTGAGTGTCTCGGTGGGCCGGCACGTTTACTTTGAACAAATTAGAGTGCTTAAAGCAGGCAAGCCCGCCTGAATACTGTGTGCATGGAATAATGGAATAGGACCTCGGTTCTATTTTGTTGGTTTTCGGAACCCGAGGTAATGATTAATAGGGACAGGCGGGGGCATTCGTATTGCGACGTTAGAGGTGAAATTCTTGGATCGTCGCAAGACGAACAGAAGCGAAAGCATTTGCCAAGTATGTTTTCATTAATCAAGAACGAAAGTTAGAGGTTCGAAGGCGATCAGATACCGCCCTAGTTCTAACCATAAACGATGCCAGCCAGCGATCCGCCGCAGTTCCTCCGATGACTCGGCGGGCAGCCTCCGGGAAACCAAAGCTTTTGGGTTCCGGGGGAAGTATGGTTGCAAAGCTGAAACTTAAAGGAATTGACGGAAGGGCACCACCAGGAGTGGAGCCTGCGGCTTAATTTGACTCAACACGGGAAACCTCACCAGGCCCGGACACCGGAAGGATTGACAGATTGATAGCTCTTTCTTGATTCGGTGGGTGGTGGTGCATGGCCGTTCTTAGTTGGTGGAGCGATTTGTCTGGTTAATTCCGATAACGAACGAGACTCTAGCCTGCTAACTAGTCGCGTGACATCCTTCGTGCTGTCAGCGATTACTTTTCTTCTTAGAGGGACAGGCGGCTTCTAGCCGCACGAGATTGAGCAATAACAGGTCTGTGATGCCCTTAGATGTTCTGGGCCGCACGCGCGCTACACTGAAGGAATCAGCGTGTCTTCCTAGGCCGAAAGGTCGGGGTAACCCGCTGAACCTCCTTCGTGCTAGGGATTGGGGCTTGCAATTGTTCCCCATGAACGAGGAATTCCCAGTAAGCGCGAGTCATAAGCTCGCGTTGATTACGTCCCTGCCCTTTGTACACACCGCCCGTCGCTACTACCGATTGAATGATTTAGTGAGGTCTTCGGACTGGTACGCGGCATCGACTCTGTCGTTGCCGATGCTACCGGAAAGATGACCAAACTTGATCATTTAGAGGAAGTAAAAGTCGTAACAAGGTTTCCGTAGGTGAACCTGCGGAAGGATCATTACCGACTAGACTGCATGTCTTTCGATGTGCGTGTCGTGTCGCGCAACACGCTACCTGTACGGCAGTGGCCGTGCGCCGCGTGCGGAACCACGCGTGCCTCTCAAAACTAGCGGAAGTGTTGTTGTTGTGTGGTACGAGCGCTGAAGCTCTGGAGCGGCTGGCCTGCGGTACCTGGCGCCTGGCGCCGGTTTTGAATGACGTTCGCCCGAGTGCCTGTCCGCTCCGGTGTGGAGCCGTACGACGCCCATCGGCTGTGAGGCCGTTGGACACAAAAAAAATAGTGGAACAGGGGCCGTCAGACGCCTCAGTCCCGCAAATGCTACTGTCTTGAAAGAGACAGTGGGAGACTGAAAAGGAAAAGATCACCCAGGACGGTGGATCACTCGGCTCGTGGGTCGATGAAGAACGCAGCAAATTGCGCGTCGACATGTGAACTGCAGGACACATGAACATCGACGTTTCGAACGCACATTGCGGTCCATGGATTCCGTTCCCGGGCCACGTCTGGCTGAGGGTCGGCTACGTATACTGAAGCGCGCGGCGTTTGTCCCGCTTCGGAGACGTGGGAGTGTCGTGGTCGCCTGTGTGGCCGGCCGCGTCTCCTTAAACGTGCGATGCGCGCCCGTCGCCTGGCGGTTCGCATACCGGTACTTTCTCGGTAGCGTGCACAGCCGGCTGGCGGTGTGGCGTGCGACACCTCGTACAACGACCTCAGAGCAGGCGAGACTACCCGCTGAATTTAAGCATATTACTAAGCGGAGGAAAAGAAACTAACAAGGATTCCCCCAGTAGCGGCGAGCGAA
>NW_026062287.1:47500-52500 GCF_023897955.1 Schistocerca gregaria
CCGCCGAAATCGCAACTCCGGCGGATGAACGGCGGACTTTTCTCGCAGTCGTAAGTTGCAATCCACCCCTATATCTTGCGTCTCATGAAGAGTTATATCAAGTATGCCAAATTCCCGCTGTCCCTATACATGCAGTAAGTTCGTCGTGGGCGCTGGCCGGCAGGCCGCGAGACCTGACGCCCGGCGGCAAAGAGTGCTCCTCTGAGGATATAGATGTTCCGTTCCGCCGCACAATGGTGACGGTGACCGCTGCCTGCGGTGGCAACGCTGGGCACAGTCGATACTCGCCGTGTGGTGGAAGGTAAACATTATGCGGTACATCAGTACTTTCCTAATAGTTCGGTCGTCTCACGGCACTGCTTAGTAAATGATGCAAGGCCACATATAGATGATTTATGCGAATGTCCCTATACGTGCTGTAAGACTGGGCACACAACGTGAATCGCACGTCAGCCAGACACTCGAACATGCACCACTCTCGGCCTGCAACGGAGACACACAATACGTAAACATCTGGAATGCGACAATGTCGAGTGCATCCTCTCTGCGACATTGCACCGTCGACACTATGATAACCAGAGCAGTAGGTCCACCTATAAAAGCACAATACCCCACTCCTCCGACAACTACCATTGCTCAGATAAACCAACACACATCCTACACAGAGGGGCACCAAATATCACCCCCCGCCCTCGTGTTATACCACATGAAAAATTGCAGAAGTGAGAGACACAGACCCGCCAGCCTCTTGCTACAAGCATCGAACCGACGTGACGTATCTGACGGTGACTCAGGCATCCGCGTACTGCCACCACTATCCACCCCCCCCCCCCCCTCTCTCTCTCTTCCCCCTTTCCCACAATACCAAATTTAACCAACTTTATTGCTTAACCTAACTGTGGCTGTACCAGATTATCGCTTAACCTAACTGTGGCTGTACCAGATTATCGCTTAACCTAACTGTGGCTGTACCAGATTATCGCTTAACCTAACTGTGGCTGTACCAGATTATCGCTTAACCTAACTGTGGCTGTACCAGATTATCGCTTAACCTAACTGTGGCTGTACCAGATTATCGCTTAACCTAACTGTGGCTGTACCAGATTATCGCTTAACCTAACTGTGGCTGTACCAGATTATCGCTTAACCTAACTGTGGCTGTACCAGATCATCGCTTAACCTAACTGTGGCTGTACCAGATCATCGCTTAACCTAACTGTGGCTGTACCAGATTATCGCTTAACCTAACTCAATTTGTCCCTTAACCTAACTCAATTTGTCCCTTAACCTAACTCAAGTTGTCCCTTAACCTAACTCAAGTTGTCCCTTAACCTAACTCAAGTTGTCCCTTAACCTAACTCAAGTTGTCCCTTAACCTAACTCAAGTTGTCCCTTAACCTAACTCAAGTTGTCCCTTAACCTAACTCAAGTTGTCCCTTAACCTAACTCAAGTTGTCCCTTAACCTAACTCAAGTTGTCCCTTAACCTAACTCAAGTTGTCCCTTAACCTAACTCAAGTTGTCCCTTAACCTAACTCAAGTTGTCCCTTAACCTAACTCAAGTTGTCCCTTAACCTAACTCAAGTTGTCCCTTAACCTAACTCAAGTTGTCCCTTAACCTAACTCAAGTTGTCCCTTAACCTAACTCAAGTTGTCCCTTAACCTAACTCAAGTTGTCCCTTAACCTAACCCACGTTGTCCCTTAACCTAACCCACGTTGTCCCTTAACCTAACCCACGTTGTCCCTTAACCTAACCCACGTTGTCCCTTAACCTAACCCACGTTGTCCCTTAACCTAACCCACGTTGTCCCTTAACCTAACCCACGTTGTCCCTTAACCTAACCCACGTTGTCCCTTAACCTAACCCACGTTGTCCCTTAACCTAACCCACGTTGTCCCTTAACCTAACCCACGTTGTCCCTTAACCTAACCCACGTTGTCCCTTAACCTAACCCACGTTGTCCCTTAACCTAACCCACGTTGTCCCTTAACCTAACCCACGTTGTCCCTTTGCCTAACATAGTTCACTGCTCGGAATCTCTGGTGTCGTTGTTATCCTCATGTAGATGTCTTGCGAGTGTTGCTTACTTTCCACATATTCCCGCTATCCACTGTCAATTGTACTGCAATAGGACTATATCGGCCCCCCCCCCCCTCTGTCCCCCTCTTTGTGTCTCTGTCCTCTCAAGCTGGTCGGTCTGGCGTGTGAGTGTTAAATGAGCCTCGCAGCTGTTCAGTTGCATTCAGATGTCGACGCCCTCAGTGTACGTCGTGGTATGGTCTGTGTCCATTGTCCGCTGATGTCGTACGCGTAACCCACACGCTGTACCGATCATCGGTAGTTACGTACAGAGTGAAGTAGTGTGATACGTGTGACTGTACGCTGGCTGTGCCCAACGGTGTCGAATCTCAATTTCCATATGTTGTGCTCGATGCTACTTGTCTCGTCTCCCAATAACAGCTAGGTTGCACTGTGGTACGCCGTAGAGGCGTGTGGGAGGAACGTACGAACGCATTGTATGTCACCCTGGGTCGCTGGGGGTGGTGGTGCGGTGAGTCAGGTCAGGTCAGGTCAGGTCAGGTCAGCGTGAGCCGTCTGATGTAGTGACGCGTGTATTCCGACTTTGTCGTATTGCCTCACACAAAGTGCTACCCTGGTGGACCGCGTTCCATATCTGGGACATGCCGCAGATGCCGGTTGACAGTGGATCGCGGAAGGGACATCGCATACTTGCGCGGGCCACCTTCCACGTGTTCTCTTCTGCACATGTCGCAGTGTGTATGTGGTCTGATGTAGCGTGTCGTGACACATGACATCCTGGCATGCAAGAATTGTTGAATTCGCAAATGTAGGTGGACATCTACGTTTACTGCCCAAGATACGCAAATGAACTGGAAATCCGTTGTTGAGCGGTTGTTCACGCTGGAGGTGAATCTGTGATGGCGACGATCGGTACAGCTATTAACCGGTTGTTTCAGCGGTACCCGCCACATCCACACACGTGACTAGGCCCATGTGGGTATGAAGCGATACGCGGCGGTGGCTTGGTGGGACTGTTCCCGGCCGGTGAAGGGGGGCCGCCCGGCGTGTTGGCCGCGCGCTGCGTGGGCGCACGCGCAACAGCCGGCTGGTGGGGGGCGCCGAGTGGCAGGAGCGCCAGCCGACGGGCCCGGCAGGCGGCGCAGCTACGCTGCGGCGCACCCTGCACGCGGCGCCTGGCGGCCAAAGTTGGTTCAGCCGAGCCCGGTGCGAAGCGCGGTGGACATCTGCAGTGTGCTGGTCTGATTGAGGACTGTGTGCGTTGAGGATGCGCCGCCGCCTGGCACTCGGCGCCGCGACGCCGTCTGCTGCTCGGTCGCCCCAGCGGTTCTCGCAGGTGGTTTGTATCGCAGTTGTGCGGACGTGTTGGCGCGTGCGCTGTGCTGGGAGAGTTCGCTTCTGCACCCAAGTGGGGCTTTGCCCTTGTGTGGCGCTGGCGTTGGAGCTGCCGGTCACCATAGGTGGCGCGTGTTGTCTCCCGCCGGCAATGCCACGACAGCACGCTCCCGGGCCTCTGTCGGCAGCGGCAAGCTCAGTTGGGAGCAAGGGTGTTCGCACTAAAACCGTCTACTCGCCTAACTCCGGGCGATTGCGCCTCTCTCGAAACCGACCAAGTACCTAGGACGGCGCTGCGCGCCGCCGGGACCTGAGAGGGTTTCGAGGTGTATCGTGCAGGGGAGCTCGGCCTCCTCCTGTTTGCAGAATAATTGAGCGGACGCTTGCGTGTTCGCGCGGGCCCCCGGGACACACTCCCGGGCGGCCGGCTGCTCAGCTCTAGTTGACGCAGCTCCCTGGTTGATCCTGCCAGTAGTCATATGCTTGTCTCAAAGATTAAGCCATGCATGTCTCAGTACAAGCCGCATTAAGGTGAAACCGCGAATGGCTCATTAAATCAGTTATGGTTCCTTAGATCGTACCCACGTTACTTGGATAACTGTGGTAATTCTAGAGCTAATACATGCAAACAGAGTCCCGACCAGAGATGGAAGGGACGCTTTTATTAGATCAAAACCAATCGGATTGGCTTGTCTGGTCCGTTTGCCTTGGTGACTCTGAATAACTTTGGGCTGATCGCACGGTCCTCGTACCGGCGACGCATCTTTCAAATGTCTGCCTTATCAACTGTCGATGGTAGGTTCTGCGCCTACCATGGTTGTAACGGGTAACGGGGAATCAGGGTTCGATTCCGGAGAGGGAGCCTGAGAAACGGCTACCACATCCAAGGAAGGCAGCAGGCGCGCAAATTACCCACTCCCGGCACGGGGAGGTAGTGACGAAAAATAACGACACGGGACTCATCCGAGGCCCCGTAATCGGAATGAGTACACTTTAAATCCTTTAACGAGTATCTATTGGAGGGCAAGTCTGGTGCCAGCAGCCGCGGTAATTCCAGCTCCAATAGCGTATATTAAAGTTGTTGCGGTTAAAAAGCTCGTAGTTGGATTTGTGTCCCACGCTGTTGGTTCACCGCCCGTCGGTGTTTAACTGGCATGTATCGTGGGACGTCCTGCCGGTGGGGCGAGCCGAAGGGGTGCTTTCGCGTCCCGAGGCGGACCCCGTTTAAATCCTACCAGGGTGCTCTTTGTTGAGTGTCTCGGTGGGCCGGCACGTTTACTTTGAACAAATTAGAGTGCTTAAAGCAGGCAAGCCCGCCTGAATACTGTGTGCATGGAATAATGGAATAGGACCTCGGTTCTATTTTGTTGGTTTTCGGAACCCGAGGTAATGATTAATAGGGACAGGCGGGGGCATTCGTATTGCGACGTTAGAGGTGAAATTCTTGGATCGTCGCAAGACGAACAGAAGCGAAAGCATTTGCCAAGTATGTTTTCATTAATCAAGAACGAAAGTTAGAGGTTCGAAGGCGATCAGATACCGCCCTAGTTCTAACCATAAACGATGCCAGCCAGCGATCCGCCGCAGTTCCTCCGATGACTCGGCGGGCAGCCTCCGGGAAACC
>NW_026062287.1:60000-62500 GCF_023897955.1 Schistocerca gregaria
GATTATCGCTTAACCTAACTGTGGCTGTACCAGATTATCGCTTAACCTAACTGTGGCTGTACCAGATTATCGCTTAACCTAACTGTGGCTGTACCAGATTATCGCTTAACCTAACTGTGGCTGTACCAGATTATCGCTTAACCTAACTGTGGCTGTACCAGATTATCGCTTAACCTAACTGTGGCTGTACCAGATTATCGCTTAACCTAACTGTGGCTGTACCAGATTATCGCTTAACCTAACTGTGGCTGTACCAGATCATCGCTTAACCTAACTGTGGCTGTACCAGATCATCGCTTAACCTAACTGTGGCTGTACCAGATTATCGCTTAACCTAACTCAATTTGTCCCTTAACCTAACTCAATTTGTCCCTTAACCTAACTCAAGTTGTCCCTTAACCTAACTCAAGTTGTCCCTTAACCTAACTCAAGTTGTCCCTTAACCTAACTCAAGTTGTCCCTTAACCTAACTCAAGTTGTCCCTTAACCTAACTCAAGTTGTCCCTTAACCTAACTCAAGTTGTCCCTTAACCTAACTCAAGTTGTCCCTTAACCTAACTCAAGTTGTCCCTTAACCTAACTCAAGTTGTCCCTTAACCTAACTCAAGTTGTCCCTTAACCTAACTCAAGTTGTCCCTTAACCTAACTCAAGTTGTCCCTTAACCTAACTCAAGTTGTCCCTTAACCTAACTCAAGTTGTCCCTTAACCTAACTCAAGTTGTCCCTTAACCTAACTCAAGTTGTCCCTTAACCTAACTCAAGTTGTCCCTTAACCTAACTCAAGTTGTCCCTTAACCTAACTCAAGTTGTCCCTTAACCTAACTCAAGTTGTCCCTTAACCTAACTCAAGTTGTCCCTTAACCTAACCCACGTTGTCCCTTAACCTAACCCACGTTGTCCCTTAACCTAACCCACGTTGTCCCTTAACCTAACCCACGTTGTCCCTTAACCTAACCCACGTTGTCCCTTAACCTAACCCACGTTGTCCCTTAACCTAACCCACGTTGTCCCTTAACCTAACCCACGTTGTCCCTTAACCTAACCCACGTTGTCCCTTAACCTAACCCACGTTGTCCCTTAACCTAACCCACGTTGTCCCTTAACCTAACCCACGTTGTCCCTTAACCTAACCCACGTTGTCCCTTAACCTAACCCACGTTGTCCCTTAACCTAACCCACGTTGTCCCTTTGCCTAACATAGTTCACTGCTCGGAATCTCTGGTGTCGTTGTTATCCTCATGTAGATGTCTTGCGAGTGTTGCTTACTTTCCACATATTCCCGCTATCCACTGTCAATTGTACTGCAATAGGACTATATCGGCCCCCCCCCCCCTCTGTCCCCCTCTTTGTGTCTCTGTCCTCTCAAGCTGGTCGGTCTGGCGTGTGAGTGTTAAATGAGCCTCGCAGCTGTTCAGTTGCATTCAGATGTCGACGCCCTCAGTGTACGTCGTGGTATGGTCTGTGTCCATTGTCCGCTGATGTCGTACGCGTAACCCACACGCTGTACCGATCATCGGTAGTTACGTACAGAGTGAAGTAGTGTGATACGTGTGACTGTACGCTGGCTGTGCCCAACGGTGTCGAATCTCAATTTCCATATGTTGTGCTCGATGCTACTTGTCTCGTCTCCCAATAACAGCTAGGTTGCACTGTGGTACGCCGTAGAGGCGTGTGGGAGGAACGTACGAACGCATTGTATGTCACCCTGGGTCGCTGGGGGTGGTGGTGCGGTGAGTCAGGTCAGGTCAGGTCAGGTCAGGTCAGCGTGAGCCGTCTGATGTAGTGACGCGTGTATTCCGACTTTGTCGTATTGCCTCACACAAAGTGCTACCCTGGTGGACCGCGTTCCATATCTGGGACATGCCGCAGATGCCGGTTGACAGTGGATCGCGGAAGGGACATCGCATACTTGCGCGGGCCACCTTCCACGTGTTCTCTTCTGCACATGTCGCAGTGTGTATGTGGTCTGATGTAGCGTGTCGTGACACATGACATCCTGGCATGCAAGAATTGTTGAATTCGCAAATGTAGGTGGACATCTACGTTTACTGCCCAAGATACGCAAATGAACTGGAAATCCGTTGTTGAGCGGTTGTTCACGCTGGAGGTGAATCTGTGATGGCGACGATCGGTACAGCTATTAACCGGTTGTTTCAGCAGTACCCGCCACATCCACACACGTGACTAGGCCCATGTGGGTATGAAGCGATACGCGGCGGTGGCTTGGTGGGACTGTTCCCGGCCGGTGAAGGGGGGCCGCCCGGCGTGTTGGCCGCGCGCTGCGTGGGCGCACGCGCAACAGCCGGCTGGTGGGGGGCGCCGAGTGGCAGGAGCGCCAGCCGACGGGCCCGGCAGGCGGCGCAGCTACGCTGCGGCGCACCCTGCACGCGGCGCCTGGCGGCCAAAGTTGGTTCAGCCGAGCCCGGTGCGAAGCGCGGTGGACATCTGCAGTGTGCTGGTCTGATTGAGGACTGTGTGCGTTGAGGATGCGCCGCCGCCT
>NW_026062287.1:72500-75000 GCF_023897955.1 Schistocerca gregaria
AACCTAACCCACGTTGTCCCTTAACCTAACCCACGTTGTCCCTTAACCTAACCCACGTTGTCCCTTAACCTAACCCACGTTGTCCCTTAACCTAACCCACGTTGTCCCTTTGCCTAACATAGTTCACTGCTCGGAATCTCTGGTGTCGTTGTTATCCTCATGTAGATGTCTTGCGAGTGTTGCTTACTTTCCACATATTCCCGCTATCCACTGTCAATTGTACTGCAATAGGACTATATCGGCCCCCCCCCCCTCTGTCCCCCTCTTTGTGTCTCTGTCCTCTCAAGCTGGTCGGTCTGGCGTGTGAGTGTTAAATGAGCCTCGCAGCTGTTCAGTTGCATTCAGATGTCGACGCCCTCAGTGTACGTCGTGGTATGGTCTGTGTCCATTGTCCGCTGATGTCGTACGCGTAACCCACACGCTGTACCGATCATCGGTAGTTACGTACAGAGTGAAGTAGTGTGATACGTGTGACTGTACGCTGGCTGTGCCCAACGGTGTCGAATCTCAATTTCCATATGTTGTGCTCGATGCTACTTGTCTCGTCTCCCAATAACAGCTAGGTTGCACTGTGGTACGCCGCAGAGGCGTGTGGGAGGAACGTACGAACGCATTGTATGTCACCCTGGGTCGCTGGGGGTGGTGGTGCGGTGAGTCAGGTCAGGTCAGGTCAGGTCAGGTCAGCGTGAGCCGTCTGATGTAGTGACGCGTGTATTCCGACTTTGTCGTATTGCCTCACACAAAGTGCTACCCTGGTGGACCGCGTTCCATATCTGGGACATGCCGCAGATGCCGGTTGACAGTGGATCGCGGAAGGGACATCGCATACTTGCGCGGGCCACCTTCCACGTGTTCTCTTCTGCACATGTCGCAGTGTGTATGTGGTCTGATGTAGCGTGTCGTGACACATGACATCCTGGCATGCAAGAATTGTTGAATTCGCAAATGTAGGTGGACATCTACGTTTACTGCCCAAGATACGCAAATGAACTGGAAATCCGTTGTTGAGCGGTTGTTCACGCTGGAGGTGAATCTGTGATGGCGACGATCGGTACAGCTATTAACCGGTTGTTTCAGCGGTACCCGCCACATCCACACACGTGACTAGGCCCATGTGGGTATGAAGCGATACGCGGCGGTGGCTTGGTGGGACTGTTCCCGGCCGGTGAAGGGGGGCCGCCCGGCGTGTTGGCCGCGCGCTGCGTGGGCGCACGCGCAACAGCCGGCTGGTGGGGGGCGCCGAGTGGCAGGAGCGCCAGCCGACGGGCCCGGCAGGCGGCGCAGCTACGCTGCGGCGCACCCTGCACGCGGCGCCTGGCGGCCAAAGTTGGTTCAGCCGAGCCCGGTGCGAAGCGCGGTGGACATCTGCAGTGTGCTGGTCTGATTGAGGACTGTGTGCGTTGAGGATGCGCCGCCGCCTGGCACTCGGCGCCGCGACGCCGTCTGCTGCTCGGTCGCCCCAGCGGTTCTCGCAGGTGGTTTGTATCGCAGTTGTGCGGACGTGTTGGCGCGTGCGCTGTGCTGGGAGAGTTCGCTTCTGCACCCAAGTGGGGCTTTGCCCTTGTGTGGCGCTGGCGTTGGAGCTGCCGGTCACCATAGGTGGCGCGTGTTGTCTCCCGCCGGCAATGCCACGACAGCACGCTCCCGGGCCTCTGTCGGCAGTGGCAAGCTCAGTTGGGAGCAAGGGTGTTCGCACTAAAACCGTCTACTCGCCTAACTCCGGGCGATTGCGCCTCTCTCGAAACCGACCAAGTACCTAGGACGGCGCTGCGCGCCGCCGGGACCTGAGAGGGTTTCGAGGTGTATCGTGCAGGGGAGCTCGGCCTCCTCCTGTTTGCAGAATAATTGAGCGGACGCTTGCGTGTTCGCGCGGGCCTCCGGGACACACTCCCGGGCGGCCGGCTGCTCAGCTCTAGTTGACGCAGCTCCCTGGTTGATCCTGCCAGTAGTCATATGCTTGTCTCAAAGATTAAGCCATGCATGTCTCAGTACAAGCCGCATTAAGGTGAAACCGCGAATGGCTCATTAAATCAGTTATGGTTCCTTAGATCGTACCCACGTTACTTGGATAACTGTGGTAATTCTAGAGCTAATACATGCAAACAGAGTCCCGACCAGAGATGGAAGGGACGCTTTTATTAGATCAAAACCAATCGGATTGGCTTGTCTGGTCCGTTTGCCTTGGTGACTCTGAATAACTTTGGGCTGATCGCACGGTCCTCGTACCGGCGACGCATCTTTCAAATGTCTGCCTTATCAACTGTCGATGGTAGGTTCTGCGCCTACCATGGTTGTAACGGGTAACGGGGAATCAGGGTTCGATTCCGGAGAGGGAGCCTGAGAAACGGCTACCACATCCAAGGAAGGCAGCAGGCGCGCAAATTACCCACTCCCGGCACGGGGAGGTAGTGACGAAAAATAACGATACGGGACTCATCCGAGGCCCCGTAATCGGAATGAGTACACTTTAAATCCTTTAACGAGTATCTATTGGAGGGCA
>NW_026062287.1:82500-87500 GCF_023897955.1 Schistocerca gregaria
GGCACTGCTTAGTAAATGATGCAAGGCCACATATAGATGATTTATGCGAATGTCCCTATACGTGCTGTAAGACTGGGCACACAACGTGAATCGCACGTCAGCCAGACACTCGAACATGCACCACTCTCGGCCTGCAACGGAGACACACAATACGTAAACATCTGGAATGCGACAATGTCGAGTGCATCCTCTCTGCGACATTGCACCGTCGACACTATGATAACCAGAGCAGTAGGTCCACCTATAAAAGCACAATACCCCACTCCTCCGACAACTACCATTGCTCAGATAAACCAACACACATCCTACACAGAGGGGCACCAAATATCACCCCCCGCCCTCGTGTTATACCACATGAAAAATTGCAGAAGTGAGAGACACAGACCCGCCAGCCTCTTGCTACAAGCATCGAACCGACGTGACGTATCTGACGGTGACTCAGGCATCCGCGTACTGCCACCACTATCCACCCCCCCCCCCTCTCTCTCTCTTCCCCCTTTCCCACAATACCAAATTTAACCAACTTTATTGCTTAACCTAACTGTGGCTGTACCAGATTATCGCTTAACCTAACTGTGGCTGTACCAGATTATCGCTTAACCTAACTGTGGCTGTACCAGATTATCGCTTAACCTAACTGTGGCTGTACCAGATTATCGCTTAACCTAACTGTGGCTGTACCAGATTATCGCTTAACCTAACTGTGGCTGTACCAGATTATCGCTTAACCTAACTGTGGCTGTACCAGATTATCGCTTAACCTAACTGTGGCTGTACCAGATTATCGCTTAACCTAACTGTGGCTGTACCAGATTATCGCTTAACCTAACTGTGGCTGTACCAGATCATCGCTTAACCTAACTGTGGCTGTACCAGATCATCGCTTAACCTAACTGTGGCTGTACCAGATTATCGCTTAACCTAACTCAATTTGTCCCTTAACCTAACTCAAGTTGTCCCTTAACCTAACTCAAGTTGTCCCTTAACCTAACTCAAGTTGTCCCTTAACCTAACTCAAGTTGTCCCTTAACCTAACTCAAGTTGTCCCTTAACCTAACTCAAGTTGTCCCTTAACCTAACTCAAGTTGTCCCTTAACCTAACTCAAGTTGTCCCTTAACCTAACTCAAGTTGTCCCTTAACCTAACTCAAGTTGTCCCTTAACCTAACTCAAGTTGTCCCTTAACCTAACTCAAGTTGTCCCTTAACCTAACTCAAGTTGTCCCTTAACCTAACTCAAGTTGTCCCTTAACCTAACTCAAGTTGTCCCTTAACCTAACTCAAGTTGTCCCTTAACCTAACTCAAGTTGTCCCTTAACCTAACTCAAGTTGTCCCTTAACCTAACTCAAGTTGTCCCTTAACCTAACTCAAGTTGTCCCTTAACCTAACTCAAGTTGTCCCTTAACCTAACTCAAGTTGTCCCTTAACCTAACTCAAGTTGTCCCTTAACCTAACCCACGTTGTCCCTTAACCTAACCCACGTTGTCCCTTAACCTAACCCACGTTGTCCCTTAACCTAACCCACGTTGTCCCTTAACCTAACCCACGTTGTCCCTTAACCTAACCCACGTTGTCCCTTAACCTAACCCACGTTGTCCCTTAACCTAACCCACGTTGTCCCTTAACCTAACCCACGTTGTCCCTTAACCTAACCCACGTTGTCCCTTAACCTAACCCACGTTGTCCCTTAACCTAACCCACGTTGTCCCTTTGCCTAACATAGTTCACTGCTCGGAATCTCTGGTGTCGTTGTTATCCTCATGTAGATGTCTTGCGAGTGTTGCTTACTTTCCACATATTCCCGCTATCCACTGTCAATTGTACTGCAATAGGACTATATCGGCCCCCCCCCCCTCTGTCCCCCTCTTTGTGTCTCTGTCCTCTCAAGCTGGTCGGTCTGGCGTGTGAGTGTTAAATGAGCCTCGCAGCTGTTCAGTTGCATTCAGATGTCGACGCCCTCAGTGTACGTCGTGGTATGGTCTGTGTCCATTGTCCGCTGATGTCGTACGCGTAACCCACACGCTGTACCGATCATCGGTAGTTACGTACAGAGTGAAGTAGTGTGATACGTGTGACTGTACGCTGGCTGTGCCCAACGGTGTCGAATCTCAATTTCCATATGTTGTGCTCGATGCTACTTGTCTCGTCTCCCAATAACAGCTAGGTTGCACTGTGGTACGCCGTAGAGGCGTGTGGGAGGAACGTACGAACGCATTGTATGTCACCCTGGGTCGCTGGGGGTGGTGGTGCGGTGAGTCAGGTCAGGTCAGGTCAGGTCAGGTCAGCGTGAGCCGTCTGATGTAGTGACGCGTGTATTCCGACTTTGTCGTATTGCCTCACACAAAGTGCTACCCTGGTGGACCGCGTTCCATATCTGGGACATGCCGCAGATGCCGGTTGACAGTGGATCGCGGAAGGGACATCGCATACTTGCGCGGGCCACCTTCCACGTGTTCTCTTCTGCACATGTCGCAGTGTGTATGTGGTCTGATGTAGCGTGTCGTGACACATGACATCCTGGCATGCAAGAATTGTTGAATTCGCAAATGTAGGTGGACATCTACGTTTACTGCCCAAGATACGCAAATGAACTGGAAATCCGTTGTTGAGCGGTTGTTCACGCTGGAGGTGAATCTGTGATGGCGACGATCGGTACAGCTATTAACCGGTTGTTTCAGCGGTACCCGCCACATCCACACACGTGACTAGGCCCATGTGGGTATGAAGCGATACGCGGCGGTGGCTTGGTGGGACTGTTCCCGGCCGGTGAAGGGGGGCCGCCCGGCGTGTTGGCCGCGCGCTGCGTGGGCGCACGCGCAACAGCCGGCTGGTGGGGGGCGCCGAGTGGCAGGAGCGCCAGCCGACGGGCCCGGCAGGCGGCGCAGCTACGCTGCGGCGCACCCTGCACGCGGCGCCTGGCGGCCAAAGTTGGTTCAGCCGAGCCCGGTGCGAAGCGCGGTGGACATCTGCAGTGTGCTGGTCTGATTGAGGACTGTGTGCGTTGAGGATGCGCCGCCGCCTGGCACTCGGCGCCGCGACGCCGTCTGCTGCTCGGTCGCCCCAGCGGTTCTCGCAGGTGGTTTGTATCGCAGTTGTGCGGACGTGTTGGCGCGTGCGCTGTGCTGGGAGAGTTCGCTTCTGCACCCAAGTGGGGCTTTGCCCTTGTGTGGCGCTGGCGTTGGAGCTGCCGGTCACCATAGGTGGCGCGTGTTGTCTCCCGCCGGCAATGCCACGACAGCACGCTCCCGGGCCTCTGTCGGCAGCGGCAAGCTCAGTTGGGAGCAAGGGTGTTCGCACTAAAACCGTCTACTCGCCTAACTCCGGGCGATTGCGCCTCTCTCGAAACCGACCAAGTACCTAGGACGGCGCTGCGCGCCGCCGGGACCTGAGAGGGTTTCGAGGTGTATCGTGCAGGGGAGCTCGGCCTCCTCCTGTTTGCAGAATAATTGAGCGGACGCTTGCGTGTTCGCGCGGGCCCCCGGGACACACTCCCGGGCGGCCGGCTGCTCAGCTCTAGTTGACGCAGCTCCCTGGTTGATCCTGCCAGTAGTCATATGCTTGTCTCAAAGATTAAGCCATGCATGTCTCAGTACAAGCCGCATTAAGGTGAAACCGCGAATGGCTCATTAAATCAGTTATGGTTCCTTAGATCGTACCCACGTTACTTGGATAACTGTGGTAATTCTAGAGCTAATACATGCAAACAGAGTCCCGACCAGAGATGGAAGGGACGCTTTTATTAGATCAAAACCAATCGGATTGGCTTGTCTGGTCCGTTTGCCTTGGTGACTCTGAATAACTTTGGGCTGATCGCACGGTCCTCGTACCGGCGACGCATCTTTCAAATGTCTGCCTTATCAACTGTCGATGGTAGGTTCTGCGCCTACCATGGTTGTAACGGGTAACGGGGAATCAGGGTTCGATTCCGGAGAGGGAGCCTGAGAAACGGCTACCACATCCAAGGAAGGCAGCAGGCGCGCAAATTACCCACTCCCGGCACGGGGAGGTAGTGACGAAAAATAACGATACGGGACTCATCCGAGGCCCCGTAATCGGAATGAGTACACTTTAAATCCTTTAACGAGTATCTATTGGAGGGCAAGTCTGGTGCCAGCAGCCGCGGTAATTCCAGCTCCAATAGCGTATATTAAAGTTGTTGCGGTTAAAAAGCTCGTAGTTGGATTTGTGTCCCACGCTGTTGGTTCACCGCCCGTCGGTGTTTAACTGGCATGTATCGTGGGACGTCCTGCCGGTGGGGCGAGCCGAAGGGGTGCTTTCGCGTCCCGAGGCGGACCCCGTTTAAATCCTACCAGGGTGCTCTTTGTTGAGTGTCTCGGTGGGCCGGCACGTTTACTTTGAACAAATTAGAGTGCTTAAAGCAGGCAAGCCCGCCTGAATACTGTGTGCATGGAATAATGGAATAGGACCTCGGTTCTATTTTGTTGGTTTTCGGAACCCGAGGTAATGATTAATAGGGACAGGCGGGGGCATTCGTATTGCGACGTTAGAGGTGAAATTCTTGGATCGTCGCAAGACGAACAGAAGCGAAAGCATTTGCCAAGTATGTTTTCATTAATCAAGAACGAAAGTTAGAGGTTCGAAGGCGATCAGATACCGCCCTAGTTCTAACCATAAACGATGCCAGCCAGCGATCCGCCGCAGTTCCTCCGATGACTCGGCGGGCAGCCTCCGGGAAACCAAAGCTTTTGGGTTCCGGGGGAAGTATGGTTGCAAAGCTGAAACTTAAAGGAATTGACGGAAGGGCACCACCAGGAGTGGAGCCTGCGGCTTAATTTGACTCAACACGGGAAACCTCACCAGGCCCGGACACCGGAAGGATTGACAGATTGATAGCTCTTTCTTGATTCGGTGGGTGGTGGTGCATGGCCGTTCTTAGTTGGTGGAGCGATTTGTCTGGTTAATTCCGATAACGAACGAGACTCTAGCCTACTAACTAGTCGCGTGACATCCTTCGTGCTGTCAGCGATTACTTTTCTTCTT
>NW_026062287.1:95000-97500 GCF_023897955.1 Schistocerca gregaria
GGCTGTACCAGATTATCGCTTAACCTAACTCAATTTGTCCCTTAACCTAACTCAATTTGTCCCTTAACCTAACTCAAGTTGTCCCTTAACCTAACTCAAGTTGTCCCTTAACCTAACTCAAGTTGTCCCTTAACCTAACTCAAGTTGTCCCTTAACCTAACTCAAGTTGTCCCTTAACCTAACTCAAGTTGTCCCTTAACCTAACTCAAGTTGTCCCTTAACCTAACTCAAGTTGTCCCTTAACCTAACTCAAGTTGTCCCTTAACCTAACTCAAGTTGTCCCTTAACCTAACTCAAGTTGTCCCTTAACCTAACTCAAGTTGTCCCTTAACCTAACTCAAGTTGTCCCTTAACCTAACTCAAGTTGTCCCTTAACCTAACTCAAGTTGTCCCTTAACCTAACTCAAGTTGTCCCTTAACCTAACTCAAGTTGTCCCTTAACCTAACCCACGTTGTCCCTTAACCTAACCCACGTTGTCCCTTAACCTAACCCACGTTGTCCCTTAACCTAACCCACGTTGTCCCTTAACCTAACCCACGTTGTCCCTTAACCTAACCCACGTTGTCCCTTAACCTAACCCACGTTGTCCCTTAACCTAACCCACGTTGTCCCTTAACCTAACCCACGTTGTCCCTTAACCTAACCCACGTTGTCCCTTAACCTAACCCACGTTGTCCCTTAACCTAACCCACGTTGTCCCTTAACCTAACCCACGTTGTCCCTTAACCTAACCCACGTTGTCCCTTAACCTAACCCACGTTGTCCCTTAACCTAACCCACGTTGTCCCTTTGCCTAACATAGTTCACTGCTCGGAATCTCTGGTGTCGTTGTTATCCTCATGTAGATGTCTTGCGAGTGTTGCTTACTTTCCACATATTCCCGCTATCCACTGTCAATTGTACTGCAATAGGACTATATCGGCCCCCCCCCCCCCTCTGTCCCCCTCTTTGTGTCTCTGTCCTCTCAAGCTGGTCGGTCTGGCGTGTGAGTGTTAAATGAGCCTCGCAGCTGTTCAGTTGCATTCAGATGTCGACGCCCTCAGTGTACGTCGTGGTATGGTCTGTGTCCATTGTCCGCTGATGTCGTACGCGTAACCCACACGCTGTACCGATCATCGGTAGTTACGTACAGAGTGAAGTAGTGTGATACGTGTGACTGTACGCTGGCTGTGCCCAACGGTGTCGAATCTCAATTTCCATATGTTGTGCTCGATGCTACTTGTCTCGTCTCCCAATAACAGCTAGGTTGCACTGTGGTACGCCGTAGAGGCGTGTGGGAGGAACGTACGAACGCATTGTATGTCACCCTGGGTCGCTGGGGGTGGTGGTGCGGTGAGTCAGGTCAGGTCAGGTCAGGTCAGGTCAGCGTGAGCCGTCTGATGTAGTGACGCGTGTATTCCGACTTTGTCGTATTGCCTCACACAAAGTGCTACCCTGGTGGACCGCGTTCCATATCTGGGACATGCCGCAGATGCCGGTTGACAGTGGATCGCGGAAGGGACATCGCATACTTGCGCGGGCCACCTTCCACGTGTTCTCTTCTGCACATGTCGCAGTGTGTATGTGGTCTGATGTAGCGTGTCGTGACACATGACATCCTGGCATGCAAGAATTGTTGAATTCGCAAATGTAGGTGGACATCTACGTTTACTGCCCAAGATACGCAAATGAACTGGAAATCCGTTGTTGAGCGGTTGTTCACGCTGGAGGTGAATCTGTGATGGCGACGATCGGTACAGCTATTAACCGGTTGTTTCAGCGGTACCCGCCACATCCACACACGTGACTAGGCCCATGTGGGTATGAAGCGATACGCGGCGGTGGCTTGGTGGGACTGTTCCCGGCCGGTGAAGGGGGGCCGCCCGGCGTGTTGGCCGCGCGCTGCGTGGGCGCACGCGCAACAGCCGGCTGGTGGGGGGCGCCGAGTGGCAGGAGCGCCAGCCGACGGGCCCGGCAGGCGGCGCAGCTACGCTGCGGCGCACCCTGCACGCGGCGCCTGGCGGCCAAAGTTGGTTCAGCCGAGCCCGGTGCGAAGCGCGGTGGACATTTGCAGTGTGCTGGTCTGATTGAGGACTGTGTGCGTTGAGGATGCGCCGCCGCCTGGCACTCGGCGCCGCGACGCCGTCTGCTGCTCGGTCGCCCCAGCGGTTCTCGCAGGTGGTTTGTATCGCAGTTGTGCGGACGTGTTGGCGCGTGCGCTGTGCTGGGAGAGTTCGCTTCTGCACCCAAGTGGGGCTTTGCCCTTGTGTGGCGCTGGCGTTGGAGCTGCCGGTCACCATAGGTGGCGCGTGTTGTCTCCCGCCGGCAATGCCACGACAGCACGCTCCCGGGCCTCTGTCGGCAGCGGCAAGCTCAGTTGGGAGCAAGGGTGTTCGCACTAAAACCGTCTACTCGCCTAACTCCGGGCGATTGCGCCTCTCTCGAAACCGACCAAGTACCTAGGACGGCGCTGCGCGCCGCCGGGACCTGAGAGGGTTTCGAGGTGTATCGTGCAGGGGA
>NW_026062287.1:117500-130000 GCF_023897955.1 Schistocerca gregaria
AGTAGGTCCACCTATAAAAGCACAATACCCCACTCCTCCGACAACTACCATTGCTCAGATAAACCAACACACATCCTACACAGAGGGGCACCAAATATCACCCCCCGCCCTCGTGTTATACCACATGAAAAATTGCAGAAGTGAGAGACACAGACCCGCCAGCCTCTTGCTACAAGCATCGAACCGACGTGACGTATCTGACGGTGACTCAGGCATCCGCGTACTGCCACCACTATCCACCCCCCCCCCTCTCTCTCTCTTCCCCCTTTCCCACAATACCAAATTTAACCAACTTTATTGCTTAACCTAACTGTGGCTGTACCAGATTATCGCTTAACCTAACTGTGGCTGTACCAGATTATCGCTTAACCTAACTGTGGCTGTACCAGATTATCGCTTAACCTAACTGTGGCTGTACCAGATTATCGCTTAACCTAACTGTGGCTGTACCAGATTATCGCTTAACCTAACTGTGGCTGTACCAGATTATCGCTTAACCTAACTGTGGCTGTACCAGATTATCGCTTAACCTAACTGTGGCTGTACCAGATTATCGCTTAACCTAACTGTGGCTGTACCAGATTATCGCTTAACCTAACTGTGGCTGTACCAGATCATCGCTTAACCTAACTGTGGCTGTACCAGATCATCGCTTAACCTAACTGTGGCTGTACCAGATTATCGCTTAACCTAACTCAATTTGTCCCTTAACCTAACTCAATTTGTCCCTTAACCTAACTCAAGTTGTCCCTTAACCTAACTCAAGTTGTCCCTTAACCTAACTCAAGTTGTCCCTTAACCTAACTCAAGTTGTCCCTTAACCTAACTCAAGTTGTCCCTTAACCTAACTCAAGTTGTCCCTTAACCTAACTCAAGTTGTCCCTTAACCTAACTCAAGTTGTCCCTTAACCTAACTCAAGTTGTCCCTTAACCTAACTCAAGTTGTCCCTTAACCTAACTCAAGTTGTCCCTTAACCTAACTCAAGTTGTCCCTTAACCTAACTCAAGTTGTCCCTTAACCTAACTCAAGTTGTCCCTTAACCTAACTCAAGTTGTCCCTTAACCTAACTCAAGTTGTCCCTTAACCTAACTCAAGTTGTCCCTTAACCTAACTCAAGTTGTCCCTTAACCTAACTCAAGTTGTCCCTTAACCTAACTCAAGTTGTCCCTTAACCTAACTCAAGTTGTCCCTTAACCTAACTCAAGTTGTCCCTTAACCTAACTCAAGTTGTCCCTTAACCTAACTCAAGTTGTCCCTTAACCTAACTCAAGTTGTCCCTTAACCTAACTCAAGTTGTCCCTTAACCTAACTCAAGTTGTCCCTTAACCTAACCCACGTTGTCCCTTAACCTAACCCACGTTGTCCCTTAACCTAACCCACGTTGTCCCTTAACCTAACCCACGTTGTCCCTTAACCTAACCCACGTTGTCCCTTAACCTAACCCACGTTGTCCCTTAACCTAACCCACGTTGTCCCTTAACCTAACCCACGTTGTCCCTTAACCTAACCCACGTTGTCCCTTAACCTAACCCACGTTGTCCCTTAACCTAACCCACGTTGTCCCTTAACCTAACCCACGTTGTCCCTTAACCTAACCCACGTTGTCCCTTAACCTAACCCACGTTGTCCCTTAACCTAACCCACGTTGTCCCTTTGCCTAACATAGTTCACTGCTCGGAATCTCTGGTGTCGTTGTTATCCTCATGTAGATGTCTTGCGAGTGTTGCTTACTTTCCACATATTCCCGCTATCCACTGTCAATTGTACTGCAATAGGACTATATCGGCCCCCCCCCCCCTCTGTCCCCCTCTTTGTGTCTCTGTCCTCTCAAGCTGGTCGGTCTGGCGTGTGAGTGTTAAATGAGCCTCGCAGCTGTTCAGTTGCATTCAGATGTCGACGCCCTCAGTGTACGTCGTGGTATGGTCTGTGTCCATTGTCCGCTGATGTCGTACGCGTAACCCACACGCTGTACCGATCATCGGTAGTTACGTACAGAGTGAAGTAGTGTGATACGTGTGACTGTACGCTGGCTGTGCCCAACGGTGTCGAATCTCAATTTCCATATGTTGTGCTCGATGCTACTTGTCTCGTCTCCCAATAACAGCTAGGTTGCACTGTGGTACGCCGTAGAGGCGTGTGGGAGGAACGTACGAACGCATTGTATGTCACCCTGGGTCGCTGGGGGTGGTGGTGCGGTGAGTCAGGTCAGGTCAGGTCAGGTCAGGTCAGCGTGAGCCGTCTGATGTAGTGACGCGTGTATTCCGACTTTGTCGTATTGCCTCACACAAAGTGCTACCCTGGTGGACCGCGTTCCATATCTGGGACATGCCGCAGATGCCGGTTGACAGTGGATCGCGGAAGGGACATCGCATACTTGCGCGGGCCACCTTCCACGTGTTCTCTTCTGCACATGTCGCAGTGTGTATGTGGTCTGATGTAGCGTGTCGTGACACATGACATCCTGGCATGCAAGAATTGTTGAATTCGCAAATGTAGGTGGACATCTACGTTTACTGCCCAAGATACGCAAATGAACTGGAAATCCGTTGTTGAGCGGTTGTTCACGCTGGAGGTGAATCTGTGATGGCGACGATCGGTACAGCTATTAACCGGTTGTTTCAGCGGTACCCGCCACATCCACACACGTGACTAGGCCCATGTGGGTATGAAGCGATACGCGGCGGTGGCTTGGTGGGACTGTTCCCGGCCGGTGAAGGGGGGCCGCCCGGCGTGTTGGCCGCGCGCTGCGTGGGCGCACGCGCAACAGCCGGCTGGTGGGGGGCGCCGAGTGGCAGGAGCGCCAGCCGACGGGCCCGGCAGGCGGCGCAGCTACGCTGCGGCGCACCCTGCACGCGGCGCCTGGCGGCCAAAGTTGGTTCAGCCGAGCCCGGTGCGAAGCGCGGTGGACATCTGCAGTGTGCTGGTCTGATTGAGGACTGTGTGCGTTGAGGATGCGCCGCCGCCTGGCACTCGGCGCCGCGACGCCGTCTGCTGCTCGGTCGCCCCAGCGGTTCTCGCAGGTGGTTTGTATCGCAGTTGTGCGGACGTGTTGGCGCGTGCGCTGTGCTGGGAGAGTTCGCTTCTGCACCCAAGTGGGGCTTTGCCCTTGTGTGGCGCTGGCGTTGGAGCTGCCGGTCACCATAGGTGGCGCGTGTTGTCTCCCGCCGGCAATGCCACGACAGCACGCTCCCGGGCCTCTGTCGGCAGCGGCAAGCTCAGTTGGGAGCAAGGGTGTTCGCACTAAAACCGTCTACTCGCCTAACTCCGGGCGATTGCGCCTCTCTCGAAACCGACCAAGTACCTAGGACGGCGCTGCGCGCCGCCGGGACCTGAGAGGGTTTCGAGGTGTATCGTGCAGGGGAGCTCGGCCTCCTCCTGTTTGCAGAATAATTGAGCGGACGCTTGCGTGTTCGCGCGGGCCCCCGGGACACACTCCCGGGCGGCCGGCTGCTCAGCTCTAGTTGACGCAGCTCCCTGGTTGATCCTGCCAGTAGTCATATGCTTGTCTCAAAGATTAAGCCATGCATGTCTCAGTACAAGCCGCATTAAGGTGAAACCGCGAATGGCTCATTAAATCAGTTATGGTTCCTTAGATCGTACCCACGTTACTTGGATAACTGTGGTAATTCTAGAGCTAATACATGCATTGCCCACGCAAAGTTGGAAGGAAGGGTGGAAGAATTAGAGAAGGAAAACAATAGATTGAGGAAACAACCAGTTAAAACCTGGGCTGCCGTGGCAGCGCAAGCTCCCACGAAGCCCAAAACGACTAGAGACACCATAGATAAAGTGACTAAGAGGCCAGATACGGCAGTTTTCTTGAGGACCCTGCCGGGCCAAGACACAAGTGTCAAAAGAATCCAGGAGCTATTCACGACTACTGTGGACCCTGTAAAAGAGAAAATAAAGATCAAAAGAATCAAACCCAGCAAGAATTCAGTAATAGTGGAAGTCGCATCCGAAGAGGATAAAGAAAAAATATTGAACAACCACAAATTAAATTCAGTAATTAAGTGTGAGCCTCCAAGGAAAAGGAACCCTCTCGTGATTCTGTACGACGTTCCAACAGTTATGACTAATGAAGAGTTATGCGACACAATCAGGAAACAAAACTTTGAGCATCTGAGTGAAGAAGAGTTCAAAGACTGTTTTAAACTCAGATTCAAGACAGGTCCACGGGGTCGAGATGTGGTACATCACGTCGCTGAAGTTACAGCACGGATGTGGAGAAGCATTACAACAATGGGCAAAATATATGTTGGCTTCCATGCCATCAACACTAGGGACTATGTCGTGGTACCTCGTTGCCACAACTGTGGCGACTTGGACCACATTCTCAGGCTGTGCACCAGGGAGTCGGCCTGCACAAAATGTGGAGAGAACGGTCACAACCGTAAAGACTGCAAGGCAGCAGCAATCTGCATACCATGCAGGAACCGAGGCAAGAAATCATGCGGAGCCACAGGTCGAAACTGCCCAACATACAGGATGCTTGAACAAAGACTGATTTCCAGGATTGATTATGGGTGAGCCCGGCATACTGAACAGGATGCCGAAACATAAGTCCCCGAGCAAAAGGAGGAGGGATGCTATGAGGGCTAACAAGTTTAAGTTGTTCTTAAGGTCGCTTACGAGCACCAAGAAAACTGAAAATAGAGCCACACAGACTGAGATCTATATGATAAATATGGCAATACAGACAGATCCCCCCATAGCTGCAGCTCCCTCCTCCGAAAGCCGGGGAGCAGAGCCGACAGAACACCAGAAACGGCAAGGGCATCCTGTGGCTGTGGCAGTTTCCAGAAAGGAGCAGAAAAAAGTCATTCAACCGATACAGGAAAACTTGATAACCAGTAGCTCTAGTACAAGTTCTCCCACACAGGGTACTCCAGTGGTCAGACTACCACCTGTGGACCCTGTAAGAGTGTACCCCAACTTGGAGTACACCATGCAACTAGCAAGACTTGAGCAGCCGGCTACCCTGACCACTGCCCTGAGACATGTGGTTCGTGTAGGACACGAAGAGGGACGAAAGATAACCTTCTCGGTGATGGAGGCTGTGGACAGAATTCAACTAAAATCAGTGAATCTCCCCACTGACTTTGGAGCCCTGCGAGACTTGTTAAGAAAGGTGTTTGAAAGAAGGGGCGAGAAATTCGACCTAAATGACATCTACGAACAGGCAGTTTTGGCGAACGGACGAATTGCGTTCGACTGGACTAAGACCTGGCCACATGACCGAGTACACACCTACTTTCCATAATGACCAAAATAAACATAGGACAACTAAACACTCATAATAGTCGACTTGTGATGCAGGAACTCCGAAGGGAGGTGGAGGAGAGGAGATTGGATGTGCTCTGTCTGCAGGAGCCGTACTCCCAAGCTGGGAAAGTCGCATTTGTTGCCGCCACATGGCAAGTAATAAGTAGAGGAGAAGACCCAAGGGCAGCAATTATAATTACAAACAAACTCGTGAGAGTAACCACACTCTCTCAGTTTACAACTCCCCACTGCAACGTCGTGGAGCTCCAATCTCCAGCAGGAATCATCACCATCATTAATATGTATTTCCAGTATGGAGATGACATTGAAATACACCTAGACCACCTGATGAGGGTGACCACGGCGTTGCGGGGAAGGAAAATTGTAATAACAGCTGATATTAATGCCAAGTCCCCCCTATGGTTCAGTGGCACAAGAGACGCAAATGGAGAAAAGGTGGAAGAATACATTATGGCGTCGCAACTCGTGGTGGCCAACAGGCCTGGTAATCCTCCTACCTACACGGCAGGAGGAGGGCAGGGTACAAATATTGATGTCACTCTCGTGACACCAAATGTAACAAACATCATTCAAAATTGGAAAGTAGTAGGAAACGCCACCACTAGCGACCATAACTTAATAACTTTCACAGTAGGGGAGAGAGAGTGCCGCTGGGCCATGGGATGGGAAATACAATTCAACTACAGGAAAGCTGACTGGGAACGCCTGGCGAGGGAGTGCGACATTCCTCCATTACCGGAAGATGACATACAACAAGACATAAACGTAGACAACAGAGCAGATGAACTAGTAACTGCAGTAACCAGGGCGGTGAGGGCTGCTGTACCGATCAGGAGGAAGGCCATGGCGGCTTCTCCGTCACCGTGGTCGCCTGAACTGGAAGATCTACGCCAATCTGTCAGGAGGCTAAGGAGGCACTACCAGCGCTGTGTCATCTGGCAGGAGAGACAAAGGTGGCAATTGCAGTACAGGGAGGCAAAACAGAGGTTCCAGAGTGAACTACGTGAAGTCAGAAGGCGAAGCTGGGAACACTATGTGCTCAGCCAGCTAGCTCTGGATCCATGGGGACTCCCCTATAAATTAGTCAGGGAGAAAATCCGCTCTCCTATGGAGCTATCTACAGTCAGGCACGGGGACAGGATGACGGAGTCCTGGCAGGAGACTGCTGGGGTCCTCCTCCGGTCCCTGCTGCCTGATGACAATGCGGATGGGGAGACAGAGGGACAACGGCAATTGCGAGAACAAGACCGTGAAATATATAATAATGACACGGCGGTCTACCCCTTCTCAGAAGAGGAGGTGGCGACCCACATAAAGCAACTTAAAAGAGGCAAAGCTCCTGGGCCAGACGGCATTGTGGCGGAGGTGGTGCAATTCCTGACACCCCAGCTGGTTGCCCCGCTTACCCACCTCTATAATGAGTGCCTGAGGCAACAACAGTTCCCAAGAAGGTGGAAAACTGGGAACGTCGTCATCATTAAGAAGGGACCGGACAAGGATCCTGCAGAAGTAAAGTCGTACAGGCCGATCTGCCTGTTAGATTTGTTTGGAAAAATCTTGGAAAAACTGCTGGCTGACAGACTGGCAGCACATAGAGTATTGTGTGGGATGAGCAGTAGGCAATTCGGTTTCAGGCCGGGGCGGTCGGCATCTGATGCAATCGCCCTGGCGGCCGAGGTCTGTGGCTCAACCCCGCACAAATACGTGGTGGGCATCATGGTGGACATCAGTGGCGCCTTCGACAACCTGTGGTGGCCCTCGCTCTTCTCCTGCTTGCGGGAGAAGGAGTGTCCAGGGCCGCTATATGGCTGCCTGAGGAGCTATTGTGAGGATCGGGAGGTCTGGCTATCATCCCCTAGCGAAAGGGTAGGGAAAGCTGTCACGAAAGGATGTCCCCAAGGATCGGTCCTAGGGCCGCTCTTTTGGGACATCCACATGGAGCCATTACTAGACAGCCTGCAACGAAGTGAGGATGTGCTAGAGGTGATAGCCTACGCTGATGACCTCCTCCTGATGGTCGGTGGCCGTAGCCGAGAGGACATAGAACCTAAAATAGAGAGAGCGTTAGACAGACTCCAACAGTGGTGCCATGCCACGAAAATGACCATATCACCAAGCAAATCGACATACTTACTACTTAAAGGACAACTAATCAGGAACCCTACGGTCAGAATTGACGGCACACCGGTACTGCGAAGACGAGACACACGTTACCTAGGAGTCATCATTGATGAGAAATGGAACTTCGGAAAACACATTGAAACTGTAACCCAAAAAGCTCTGCAAATATTAAACAACCTCATTTCCATAGGACATAAAAGATTTCACCTACCTCCACATCTCATTAAACTTTATCACAATAGTATCCTAACTTCAGTAGTGGGTTACGGCTCCGGGGTCTGGGCGCACAGACTCACGAGGGTTGTGCCCGCCATGGCAGTGAGAAGGGTTCAGAGAAGCATGGTTCTAAGATCTGTGGGCGCTTATAGAACATCTCCAGGAGGGGCCCTATTAGTCATAATGGGGCTCTGCCCACTTGACATCAAGATCAGGGAGCAAGCAGCCTGGTATTGGGCAAAAAAAGGGAACCAGGGGAAAATAGAAGAAATCATGGGTGTGAGGGTAGAGGACAAAAGGGGGATTAGAAGAAGGGGGGAAGAACTTTGGCAGGGGTCCTGGGAAACGGAAGAAACCGGTCGCAGAACCTTTCAGTTCTTGCCGAACGTGAGGGAGCGCTTAGAAATGAAGTACTTTCAGCCAACACGGGGACTGATCCATTTTCTCACTGGTCATGGACCCTACCCGACATACTTATGTCGGTTTGGGAAGAGGGCTACGCCAGCGTGTGACTGTGGCGCGCCGGAAGGCACTCCGGATCATGTGATTTACGAGTGCCCTCTCTTCAATGATGTAGCGACTACACTTCGAGACGGACTACCGAACCATGACACGTATCAACTCCTCAGACGTGAAGACACTTTTCAGATGATTAATACTCTGGCCAACGAGGTATCACGGAAAGTGTTAAATGAATATCTGAGGGAGATTAACTAAGAATGTGAAAATGAACACCGATATTGTCTAGATCCCTTTTCCCATACCGCCAGCGCGCGGACTGGCCGACTTCACATCACAGTTGGGATCCGCCGCGCGCAGGATTAGGGGGAGGAGGGGTTAATCTCACCGACTTAGAGATGCACCGGATTTGACTTAGGATAAGTTAGCTCAGTAGGACTTAGAATAGGATATTATGTTAGGTTATGGAACTGCAGCGAGTTAACATCTTGGCCAGCCCAGTGCCAGGGGCAAGCTCTTTGGGGTTAGCCCGAAGAGCAAGGCTTGCAAAGTAGGTTTATATATTCTACTGGCACATATGTGACGCTGCAGGTGTAGAAATTAGCAATTAGTGATAGTAATAGTTTCTTAAGTAGTAGGGATAGTTAGTATAATGCCCATTGTTGTAGTAACCTGTAGCACATCATATTTTGTAGCATGCTGCATGAAACAATAATAAATGTATTAATATTACGACCCACTAATGCTATTAAGGAAGTGGGTTAATATTGTATAATTATTATTATTAATGATGAATAAAGTTTTTTTTTTTTTTAAAAAAAAAAAAAAAAAAAAAACAGAGTCCCGACCAGAGATGGAAGGGACGCTTTTATTAGATCAAAACCAATCGGATTGGCTTGTCTGGTCCGTTTGCCTTGGTGACTCTGAATAACTTTGGGCTGATCGCACGGTCCTCGTACCGGCGACGCATCTTTCAAATGTCTGCCTTATCAACTGTCGATGGTAGGTTCTGCGCCTACCATGGTTGTAACGGGTAACGGGGAATCAGGGTTCGATTCCGGAGAGGGAGCCTGAGAAACGGCTACCACATCCAAGGAAGGCAGCAGGCGCGCAAATTACCCACTCCCGGCACGGGGAGGTAGTGACGAAAAATAACGATACGGGACTCATCCGAGGCCCCGTAATCGGAATGAGTACACTTTAAATCCTTTAACGAGTATCTATTGGAGGGCAAGTCTGGTGCCAGCAGCCGCGGTAATTCCAGCTCCAATAGCGTATATTAAAGTTGTTGCGGTTAAAAAGCTCGTAGTTGGATTTGTGTCCCACGCTGTTGGTTCACCGCCCGTCGGTGTTTAACTGGCATGTATCGTGGGACGTCCTGCGGGTGGGGCGAGCCGAAGGGGTGCTTTCGCGTCCCGAGGCGGACCCCGTTTAAATCCTACCAGGGTGCTCTTTGTTGAGTGTCTCGGTGGGCCGGCACGTTTACTTTGAACAAATTAGAGTGCTTAAAGCAGGCAAGCCCGCCTGAATACTGTGTGCATGGAATAATGGAATAGGACCTCGGTTCTATTTTGTTGGTTTTCGGAACCCGAGGTAATGATTAATAGGGACAGGCGGGGGCATTCGTATTGCGACGTTAGAGGTGAAATTCTTGGATCGTCGCAAGACGAACAGAAGCGAAAGCATTTGCCAAGTATGTTTTCATTAATCAAGAACGAAAGTTAGAGGTTCGAAGGCGATCAGATACCGCCCTAGTTCTAACCATAAACGATGCCAGCCAGCGATCCGCCGCAGTTCCTCCGATGACTCGGCGGGCAGCCTCCGGGAAACCAAAGCTTTTGGGTTCCGGGGGAAGTATGGTTGCAAAGCTGAAACTTAAAGGAATTGACGGAAGGGCACCACCAGGAGTGGAGCCTGCGGCTTAATTTGACTCAACACGGGAAACCTCACCAGGCCCGGACACCGGAAGGATTGACAGATTGATAGCTCTTTCTTGATTCGGTGGGTGGTGGTGCATGGCCGTTCTTAGTTGGTGGAGCGATTTGTCTGGTTAATTCCGATAACGAACGAGACTCTAGCCTGCTAACTAGTCGCGTGACATCCTTCGTGCTGTCAGCGATTACTTTTCTTCTTAGAGGGACAGGCGGCTTCTAGCCGCACGAGATTGAGCAATAACAGGTCTGTGATGCCCTTAGATGTTCTGGGCCGCACGCGCGCTACACTGAAGGAATCAGCGTGTCTTCCTAGGCCGAAAGGTCGGGGTAACCCGCTGAACCTCCTTCGTGCTAGGGATTGGGGCTTGCAATTGTTCCCCATGAACGAGGAATTCCCAGTAAGCGCGAGTCATAAGCTCGCGTTGATTACGTCCCTGCCCTTTGTACACACCGCCCGTCGCTACTACCGATTGAATGATTTAGTGAGGTCTTCGGACTGGTACGCGGCATCGACTCTGTCGTTGCCGATGCTACCGGAAAGATGACCAAACTTGATCATTTAGAGGAAGTAAAAGTCGTAACAAGGTTTCCGTAGGTGAACCTGCGGAAGGATCATTACCGACTAGACTGCATGTCTTTCGATGTGCGTGTCGTGTCGCGCAACACGCTACCTGTACGGCAGTGGCCGTGCGCCGCGTGCGGAACCACGCGTGCCTCTCAAAACTAGCGGAAGTGTTGTTGTTGTTGTGTGGTACGAGCGCTGAAGCTCTGGAGCGGCTGGCCTGCGGTACCTGGCGCCTGGCGCCGGTTTTGAATGACGTTCGCCCGAGTGCCTGTCCGCTCCGGTGTGGAGCCGTACGACGCCCATCGGCTGTGAGGCCGTTGGACACAAAAAAAATAGTGGAACAGGGGCCGTCAGACGCCTCAGTCCCGCAAATGCTACTGTCTTGAAAGAGACAGTGGGAGACTGAAAAGGAAAAGATCACCCAGGACGGTGGATCACTCGGCTCGTGGGTCGATGAAGAACGCAGCAAATTGCGCGTCGACATGTGAACTGCAGGACACATGAACATCGACGTTTCGAACGCACATTGCGGTCCATGGATTCCGTTCCCGGGCCACGTCTGGCTGAGGGTCGGCTACGTATACTGAAGCGCGCGGCGTTTGTCCCGCTTCGGAGACGTGGGAGTGTCGTGGTCGCCTGTGTGGCCGGCCGCGTCTCCTTAAACGTGCGATGCGCGCCCGTCGCCTGGCGGTTCGCATACCGGTACTTTCTCGGTAGCGTGCACAGCCGGCTGGCGGTGTGGCGTGCGACACCTCGTACAACGACCTCAGAGCAGGCGAGACTACCCGCTGAATTTAAGCATATTACTAAGCGGAGGAAAAGAAACTAACAAGGATTCCCCCAGTAGCGGCGAGCGAACAGGGAAGAGTCCAGCACCGAACCCCGCAGGCTGCCGCCTGTCGTGGCATGTGGTGTTTGGGAGGGTCCACTACCCCGACGCCTCGCGCCGAGCCCAAGTCCAACTTGAATGAGGCCACGGCCCGTAGAGGGTGCCAGGCCCGTAGCGGCCGGTGCGAGCGTCGGCGGGACCTCTCCTTCGAGTCGGGTTGCTTGAGAGTGCAGCTCCAAGTGGGTGGTAAACTCCATCTGAGACTAAATATGACCACGAGACCGATAGCGAACAAGTACCGTGAGGGAAAGTTGAAAAGAACTTTGAAGAGAGAGTTCAAAAGTACGTGAAACCGTTCTGGGGTAAACGTGAGAAGTCCGAAAGGTCGAACGGGTGAGATTCACGCCCATCCGGCCACTGGCCCCCGCCCTCGGCAGATGGGGCCGGCCGCCCGCGCGGAGCAATCCGCGGCGGGGTCGTGTCCGGTTGCCTTTCCACTCGCCGCGGGGTGGGGCCGTTCCGGTGTGCGGTGGGCCGCACTTCTCCCCTAGTAGGACGTCGCGACCCGCTGGGTGCCGGCCTACGGCCCGGGTGCGCAGCCTGTCCTTCCGCGGGCCTCGGTTCGCGTCTGTTGGGCAGAGCCCCGGTGTCCTGGCTGGCTGCTCGGCGGTATATCTGGAGGAGTCGATTCGCCCCTTTGGGCGCTCGGGCTCCCGGCAAGCGCGCGCGGTTCTTCCCGGATGACGGACCTACCTGGCCCGGCCCCGGACCCGCGCCGCTGTTGGCTCGGGATGCTCTCGGGCGGAATAATCGCTCCCGTCAGCGGCGCTTCAGCTTTGGACAATTTCACGACCCGTCTTGAAACACGGACCAAGGAGTCTAACATGTGCGCGAGTCATTGGGCTGTACGAAACCTAAAGGCGTAATGAAAGTGAAGGTCTCGCCTTGCGCGGGCCGAGGGAGGATGGGGCTTCCCCGCCCTTCACGGGGCGGCGGCCTCCGCACTCCCGGGGCGTCTCGTCCTCATTGCGAGGTGAGGCGCACCTAGAGCGTACACGTTGGGACCCGAAAGATGGTGAACTATGCCTG
>NW_026062287.1:135000-140000 GCF_023897955.1 Schistocerca gregaria
CTGTACCAGATTATCGCTTAACCTAACTGTGGCTGTACCAGATTATCGCTTAACCTAACTGTGGCTGTACCAGATTATCGCTTAACCTAACTGTGGCTGTACCAGATTATCGCTTAACCTAACTGTGGCTGTACCAGATCATCGCTTAACCTAACTGTGGCTGTACCAGATCATCGCTTAACCTAACTGTGGCTGTACCAGATTATCGCTTAACCTAACTCAATTTGTCCCTTAACCTAACTCAATTTGTCCCTTAACCTAACTCAAGTTGTCCCTTAACCTAACTCAAGTTGTCCCTTAACCTAACTCAAGTTGTCCCTTAACCTAACTCAAGTTGTCCCTTAACCTAACTCAAGTTGTCCCTTAACCTAACTCAAGTTGTCCCTTAACCTAACTCAAGTTGTCCCTTAACCTAACTCAAGTTGTCCCTTAACCTAACTCAAGTTGTCCCTTAACCTAACTCAAGTTGTCCCTTAACCTAACTCAAGTTGTCCCTTAACCTAACTCAAGTTGTCCCTTAACCTAACTCAAGTTGTCCCTTAACCTAACTCAAGTTGTCCCTTAACCTAACTCAAGTTGTCCCTTAACCTAACTCAAGTTGTCCCTTAACCTAACTCAAGTTGTCCCTTAACCTAACTCAAGTTGTCCCTTAACCTAACTCAAGTTGTCCCTTAACCTAACTCAAGTTGTCCCTTAACCTAACTCAAGTTGTCCCTTAACCTAACCCACGTTGTCCCTTAACCTAACCCACGTTGTCCCTTAACCTAACCCACGTTGTCCCTTAACCTAACCCACGTTGTCCCTTAACCTAACCCACGTTGTCCCTTAACCTAACCCACGTTGTCCCTTAACCTAACCCACGTTGTCCCTTAACCTAACCCACGTTGTCCCTTAACCTAACCCACGTTGTCCCTTAACCTAACCCACGTTGTCCCTTAACCTAACCCACGTTGTCCCTTAACCTAACCCACGTTGTCCCTTAACCTAACCCACGTTGTCCCTTAACCTAACCCACGTTGTCCCTTAACCTAACCCACGTTGTCCCTTAACCTAACCCACGTTGTCCCTTTGCCTAACATAGTTCACTGCTCGGAATCTCTGGTGTCGTTGTTATCCTCATGTAGATGTCTTGCGAGTGTTGCTTACTTTCCACATATTCCCGCTATCCACTGTCAATTGTACTGCAATAGGACTATATCGGCCCCCCCCCCCCTCTGTCCCCCTCTTTGTGTCTCTGTCCTCTCAAGCTGGTCGGTCTGGCGTGTGAGTGTTAAATGAGCCTCGCAGCTGTTCAGTTGCATTCAGATGTCGACGCCCTCAGTGTACGTCGTGGTATGGTCTGTGTCCATTGTCCGCTGATGTCGTACGCGTAACCCACACGCTGTACCGATCATCGGTAGTTACGTACAGAGTGAAGTAGTGTGATACGTGTGACTGTACGCTGGCTGTGCCCAACGGTGTCGAATCTCAATTTCCATATGTTGTGCTCGATGCTACTTGTCTCGTCTCCCAATAACAGCTAGGTTGCACTGTGGTACGCCGTAGAGGCGTGTGGGAGGAACGTACGAACGCATTGTATGTCACCCTGGGTCGCTGGGGGTGGTGGTGCGGTGAGTCAGGTCAGGTCAGGTCAGGTCAGGTCAGCGTGAGCCGTCTGATGTAGTGACGCGTGTATTCCGACTTTGTCGTATTGCCTCACACAAAGTGCTACCCTGGTGGACCGCGTTCCATATCTGGGACATGCCGCAGATGCCGGTTGACAGTGGATCGCGGAAGGGACATCGCATACTTGCGCGGGCCACCTTCCACGTGTTCTCTTCTGCACATGTCGCAGTGTGTATGTGGTCTGATGTAGCGTGTCGTGACACATGACATCCTGGCATGCAAGAATTGTTGAATTCGCAAATGTAGGTGGACATCTACGTTTACTGCCCAAGATACGCAAATGAACTGGAAATCCGTTGTTGAGCGGTTGTTCACGCTGGAGGTGAATCTGTGATGGCGACGATCGGTACAGCTATTAACCGGTTGTTTCAGCGGTACCCGCCACATCCACACACGTGACTAGGCCCATGTGGGTATGAAGCGATACGCGGCGGTGGCTTGGTGGGACTGTTCCCGGCCGGTGAAGGGGGGCCGCCCGGCGTGTTGGCCGCGCGCTGCGTGGGCGCACGCGCAACAGCCGGCTGGTGGGGGGCGCCGAGTGGCAGGAGCGCCAGCCGACGGGCCCGGCAGGCGGCGCAGCTACGCTGCGGCGCACCCTGCACGCGGCGCCTGGCGGCCAAAGTTGGTTCAGCCGAGCCCGGTGCGAAGCGCGGTGGACATCTGCAGTGTGCTGGTCTGATTGAGGACTGTGTGCGTTGAGGATGCGCCGCCGCCTGGCACTCGGCGCCGCGACGCCGTCTGCTGCTCGGTCGCCCCAGCGGTTCTCGCAGGTGGTTTGTATCGCAGTTGTGCGGACGTGTTGGCGCGTGCGCTGTGCTGGGAGAGTTCGCTTCTGCACCCAAGTGGGGCTTTGCCCTTGTGTGGCGCTGGCGTTGGAGCTGCCGGTCACCATAGGTGGCGCGTGTTGTCTCCCGCCGGCAATGCCACGACAGCACGCTCCCGGGCCTCTGTCGGCAGCGGCAAGCTCAGTTGGGAGCAAGGGTGTTCGCACTAAAACCGTCTACTCGCCTAACTCCGGGCGATTGCGCCTCTCTCGAAACCGACCAAGTACCTAGGACGGCGCTGCGCGCCGCCGGGACCTGAGAGGGTTTCGAGGTGTATCGTGCAGGGGAGCTCGGCCTCCTCCTGTTTGCAGAATAATTGAGCGGACGCTTGCGTGTTCGCGCGGGCCCCCGGGACACACTCCCGGGCGGCCGGCTGCTCAGCTCTAGTTGACGCAGCTCCCTGGTTGATCCTGCCAGTAGTCATATGCTTGTCTCAAAGATTAAGCCATGCATGTCTCAGTACAAGCCGCATTAAGGTGAAACCGCGAATGGCTCATTAAATCAGTTATGGTTCCTTAGATCGTACCCACGTTACTTGGATAACTGTGGTAATTCTAGAGCTAATACATGCAAACAGAGTCCCGACCAGAGATGGAAGGGACGCTTTTATTAGATCAAAACCAATCGGATTGGCTTGTCTGGTCCGTTTGCCTTGGTGACTCTGAATAACTTTGGGCTGATCGCACGGTCCTCGTACCGGCGACGCATCTTTCAAATGTCTGCCTTATCAACTGTCGATGGTAGGTTCTGCGCCTACCATGGTTGTAACGGGTAACGGGGAATCAGGGTTCGATTCCGGAGAGGGAGCCTGAGAAACGGCTACCACATCCAAGGAAGGCAGCAGGCGCGCAAATTACCCACTCCCGGCACGGGGAGGTAGTGACGAAAAATAACGATACGGGACTCATCCGAGGCCCCATAATCGGAATGAGTACACTTTAAATCCTTTAACGAGTATCTATTGGAGGGCAAGTCTGGTGCCAGCAGCCGCGGTAATTCCAGCTCCAATAGCGTATATTAAAGTTGTTGCGGTTAAAAAGCTCGTAGTTGGATTTGTGTCCCACGCTGTTGGTTCACCGCCCGTCGGTGTTTAACTGGCATGTATCGTGGGACGTCCTGCCGGTGGGGCGAGCCGAAGGGGTGCTTTCGCGTCCCGAGGCGGACCCCGTTTAAATCCTACCAGGGTGCTCTTTGTTGAGTGTCTCGGTGGGCCGGCACGTTTACTTTGAACAAATTAGAGTGCTTAAAGCAGGCAAGCCCGCCTGAATACTGTGTGCATGGAATAATGGAATAGGACCTCGGTTCTATTTTGTTGGTTTTCGGAACCCGAGGTAATGATTAATAGGGACAGGCGGGGGCATTCGTATTGCGACGTTAGAGGTGAAATTCTTGGATCGTCGCAAGACGAACAGAAGCGAAAGCATTTGCCAAGTATGTTTTCATTAATCAAGAACGAAAGTTAGAGGTTCGAAGGCGATCAGATACCGCCCTAGTTCTAACCATAAACGATGCCAGCCAGCGATCCGCCGCAGTTCCTCCGATGACTCGGCGGGCAGCCTCCGGGAAACCAAAGCTTTTGGGTTCCGGGGGAAGTATGGTTGCAAAGCTGAAACTTAAAGGAATTGACGGAAGGGCACCACCAGGAGTGGAGCCTGCGGCTTAATTTGACTCAACACGGGAAACCTCACCAGGCCCGGACACCGGAAGGATTGACAGATTGATAGCTCTTTCTTGATTCGGTGGGTGGTGGTGCATGGCCGTTCTTAGTTGGTGGAGCGATTTGTCTGGTTAATTCCGATAACGAACGAGACTCTAGCCTGCTAACTAGTCGCGTGACATCCTTCGTGCTGTCAGCGATTACTTTTCTTCTTAGAGGGACAGGCGGCTTCTAGCCGCACGAGATTGAGCAATAACAGGTCTGTGATGCCCTTAGATGTTCTGGGCCGCACGCGCGCTACACTGAAGGAATCAGCGTGTCTTCCTAGGCCGAAAGGTCGGGGTAACCCGCTGAACCTCCTTCGTGCTAGGGATTGGGGCTTGCAATTGTTCCCCATGAACGAGGAATTCCCAGTAAGCGCGAGTCATAAGCTCGCGTTGATTACGTCCCTGCCCTTTGTACACACCGCCCGTCGCTACTACCGATTGAATGATTTAGTGAGGTCTTCGGACTGGTACGCGGCATCGACTCTGTCGTTGCCGATGCTACCGGAAAGATGACCAAACTTGATCATTTAGAGGAAGTAAAAGTCGTAACAAGGTTTCCGTAGGTGAACCTGCGGAAGGATCATTACCGACTAGACTGCATGTCTTTCGATGTGCGTGTCGTGTCGCGCAACACGCTACCTGCACGGCAGTGGCCGTGCGCCGCGTGCGGAACCACGCGTGCCTCTCAAAACTAGCGGAAGTGTTGTTGTTGTTGTGTGGTACGAGCGCTGAAGCTCTGGAGCGGCTGGCCTGCGGTACCTGGCGCCTGGCGCCGGTTTTGAATGACGTTCGCCCGAGTGCCTGTCC
>NW_026062287.1:147500-152500 GCF_023897955.1 Schistocerca gregaria
TTGTCCCTTAACCTAACTCAAGTTGTCCCTTAACCTAACTCAAGTTGTCCCTTAACCTAACCCACGTTGTCCCTTAACCTAACCCACGTTGTCCCTTAACCTAACCCACGTTGTCCCTTAACCTAACCCACGTTGTCCCTTAACCTAACCCACGTTGTCCCTTAACCTAACCCACGTTGTCCCTTAACCTAACCCACGTTGTCCCTTAACCTAACCCACGTTGTCCCTTAACCTAACCCACGTTGTCCCTTAACCTAACCCACGTTGTCCCTTAACCTAACCCACGTTGTCCCTTAACCTAACCCACGTTGTCCCTTAACCTAACCCACGTTGTCCCTTAACCTAACCCACGTTGTCCCTTAACCTAACCCACGTTGTCCCTTTGCCTAACATAGTTCACTGCTCGGAATCTCTGGTGTCGTTGTTATCCTCATGTAGATGTCTTGCGAGTGTTGCTTACTTTCCACATATTCCCGCTATCCACTGTCAATTGTACTGCAATAGGACTATATCGGCCCCCCCCCCCCTCTGTCCCCCTCTTTGTGTCTCTGTCCTCTCAAGCTGGTCGGTCTGGCGTGTGAGTGTTAAATGAGCCTCGCAGCTGTTCAGTTGCATTCAGATGTCGACGCCCTCAGTGTACGTCGTGGTATGGTCTGTGTCCATTGTCCGCTGATGTCGTACGCGTAACCCACACGCTGTACCGATCATCGGTAGTTACGTACAGAGTGAAGTAGTGTGATACGTGTGACTGTACGCTGGCTGTGCCCAACGGTGTCGAATCTCAATTTCCATATGTTGTGCTCGATGCTACTTGTCTCGTCTCCCAATAACAGCTAGGTTGCACTGTGGTACGCCGTAGAGGCGTGTGGGAGGAACGTACGAACGCATTGTATGTCACCCTGGGTCGCTGGGGGTGGTGGTGCGGTGAGTCAGGTCAGGTCAGGTCAGGTCAGGTCAGCGTGAGCCGTCTGATGTAGTGACGCGTGTATTCCGACTTTGTCGTATTGCCTCACACAAAGTGCTACCCTGGTGGACCGCGTTCCATATCTGGGACATGCCGCAGATGCCGGTTGACAGTGGATCGCGGAAGGGACATCGCATACTTGCGCGGGCCACCTTCCACGTGTTCTCTTCTGCACATGTCGCAGTGTGTATGTGGTCTGATGTAGCGTGTCGTGACACATGACATCCTGGCATGCAAGAATTGTTGAATTCGCAAATGTAGGTGGACATCTACGTTTACTGCCCAAGATACGCAAATGAACTGGAAATCCGTTGTTGAGCGGTTGTTCACGCTGGAGGTGAATCTGTGATGGCGACGATCGGTACAGCTATTAACCGGTTGTTTCAGCGGTACCCGCCACATCCACACACGTGACTAGGCCCATGTGGGTATGAAGCGATACGCGGCGGTGGCTTGGTGGGACTGTTCCCGGCCGGTGAAGGGGGGCCGCCCGGCGTGTTGGCCGCGCGCTGCGTGGGCGCACGCGCAACAGCCGGCTGGTGGGGGGCGCCGAGTGGCAGGAGCGCCAGCCGACGGGCCCGGCAGGCGGCGCAGCTACGCTGCGGCGCACCCTGCACGCGGCTCCTGGCGGCCAAAGTTGGTTCAGCCGAGCCCGGTGCGAAGCGCGGTGGACATCTGCAGTGTGCTGGTCTGATTGAGGACTGTGTGCGTTGAGGATGCGCCGCCGCCTGGCACTCGGCGCCGCGACGCCGTCTGCTGCTCGGTCGCCCCAGCGGTTCTCGCAGGTGGTTTGTATCGCAGTTGTGCGGACGTGTTGGCGCGTGCGCTGTGCTGGGAGAGTTCGCTTCTGCACCCAAGTGGGGCTTTGCCCTTGTGTGGCGCTGGCGTTGGAGCTGCCGGTCACCATAGGTGGCGCGTGTTGTCTCCCGCCGGCAATGCCACGACAGCACGCTCCCGGGCCTCTGTCGGCAGCGGCAAGCTCAGTTGGGAGCAAGGGTGTTCGCACTAAAACCGTCTACTCGCCTAACTCCGGGCGATTGCGCCTCTCTCGAAACCGACCAAGTACCTAGGACGGCGCTGCGCGCCGCCGGGACCTGAGAGGGTTTCGAGGTGTATCGTGCAGGGGAGCTCGGCCTCCTCCTGTTTGCAGAATAATTGAGCGGACGCTTGCGTGTTCGCGCGGGCCCCCGGGACACACTCCCGGGCGGCCGGCTGCTCAGCTCTAGTTGACGCAGCTCCCTGGTTGATCCTGCCAGTAGTCATATGCTTGTCTCAAAGATTAAGCCATGCATGTCTCAGTACAAGCCGCATTAAGGTGAAACCGCGAATGGCTCATTAAATCAGTTATGGTTCCTTAGATCGTACCCACGTTACTTGGATAACTGTGGTAATTCTAGAGCTAATACATGCAAACAGAGTCCCGACCAGAGATGGAAGGGACGCTTTTATTAGATCAAAACCAATCGGATTGGCTTGTCTGGTCCGTTTGCCTTGGTGACTCTGAATAACTTTGGGCTGATCGCACGGTCCTCGTACCGGCGACGCATCTTTCAAATGTCTGCCTTATCAACTGTCGATGGTAGGTTCTGCGCCTACCATGGTTGTAACGGGTAACGGGGAATCAGGGTTCGATTCCGGAGAGGGAGCCTGAGAAACGGCTACCACATCCAAGGAAGGCAGCAGGCGCGCAAATTACCCACTCCCGGCACGGGGAGGTAGTGACGAAAAATAACGATACGGGACTCATCCGAGGCCCCGTAATCGGAATGAGTACACTTTAAATCCTTTAACGAGTATCTATTGGAGGGCAAGTCTGGTGCCAGCAGCCGCGGTAATTCCAGCTCCAATAGCGTATATTAAAGTTGTTGCGGTTAAAAAGCTCGTAGTTGGATTTGTGTCCCACGCTGTTGGTTCACCGCCCGTCGGTGTTTAACTGGCATGTATCGTGGGACGTCCTGCCGGTGGGGCGAGCCGAAGGGGTGCTTTCGCGTCCCGAGGCGGACCCCGTTTAAATCCTACCAGGGTGCTCTTTGTTGAGTGTCTCGGTGGGCCGGCACGTTTACTTTGAACAAATTAGAGTGCTTAAAGCAGGCAAGCCCGCCTGAATACTGTGTGCATGGAATAATGGAATAGGACCTCGGTTCTATTTTGTTGGTTTTCGGAACCCGAGGTAATGATTAATAGGGACAGGCGGGGGCATTCGTATTGCGACGTTAGAGGTGAAATTCTTGGATCGTCGCAAGACGAACAGAAGCGAAAGCATTTGCCAAGTATGTTTTCATTAATCAAGAACGAAAGTTAGAGGTTCGAAGGCGATCAGATACCGCCCTAGTTCTAACCATAAACGATGCCAGCCAGCGATCCGCCGCAGTTCCTCCGATGACTCGGCGGGCAGCCTCCGGGAAACCAAAGCTTTTGGGTTCCGGGGGAAGTATGGTTGCAAAGCTGAAACTTAAAGGAATTGACGGAAGGGCACCACCAGGAGTGGAGCCTGCGGCTTAATTTGACTCAACACGGGAAACCTCACCAGGCCCGGACACCGGAAGGATTGACAGATTGATAGCTCTTTCTTGATTCGGTGGGTGGTGGTGCATGGCCGTTCTTAGTTGGTGGAGCGATTTGTCTGGTTAATTCCGATAACGAACGAGACTCTAGCCTGCTAACTAGTCGCGTGACATCCTTCGTGCTGTCAGCGATTACTTTTCTTCTTAGAGGGACAGGCGGCTTCTAGCCGCACGAGATTGAGCAATAACAGGTCTGTGATGCCCTTAGATGTTCTGGGCCGCACGCGCGCTACACTGAAGGAATCAGCGTGTCTTCCTAGGCCGAAAGGTCGGGGTAACCCGCTGAACCTCCTTCGTGCTAGGGATTGGGGCTTGCAATTGTTCCCCATGAACGAGGAATTCCCAGTAAGCGCGAGTCATAAGCTCGCGTTGATTACGTCCCTGCCCTTTGTACACACCGCCCGTCGCTACTACCGATTGAATGATTTAGTGAGGTCTTCGGACTGGTACGCGGCATCGACTCTGTCGTTGCCGATGCTACCGGAAAGATGACCAAACTTGATCATTTAGAGGAAGTAAAAGTCGTAACAAGGTTTCCGTAGGTGAACCTGCGGAAGGATCATTACCGACTAGACTGCATGTCTTTCGATGTGCGTGTCGTGTCGCGCAACACGCTACCTGTACGGCAGTGGCCGTGCGCCGCGTGCGGAACCACGCGTGCCTCTCAAAACTAGCGGAAGTGTTGTTGTTGTTGTGTGGTACGAGCGCTGAAGCTCTGGAGCGGCTGGCCTGCGGTACCTGGCGCCTGGCGCCGGTTTTGAATGACGTTCGCCCGAGTGCCTGTCCGCTCCGGTGTGGAGCCGTACGACGCCCATCGGCTGTGAGGCCGTTGGACACAAAAAAAATAGTGGAACAGGGGCCGTCAGACGCCTCAGTCCCGCAAATGCTACTGTCTTGAAAGAGACAGTGGGAGACTGAAAAGGAAAAGATCACCCAGGACGGTGGATCACTCGGCTCGTGGGTCGATGAAGAACGCAGCAAATTGCGCGTCGACATGTGAACTGCAGGACACATGAACATCGACGTTTCGAACGCACATTGCGGTCCATGGATTCCGTTCCCGGGCCACGTCTGGCTGAGGGTCGGCTACGTATACTGAAGCGCGCGGCGTTTGTCCCGCTTCGGAGACGTGGGAGTGTCGTGGTCGCCTGTGTGGCCGGCCGCGTCTCCTTAAACGTGCGATGCGCGCCCGTCGCCTGGCGGTTCGCATACCGGTACTTTCTCGGTAGCGTGCACAGCCGGCTGGCGGTGTGGCGTGCGACACCTCGTACAACGACCTCAGAGCAGGCGAGACTACCCGCTGAATTTAAGCATATTACTAAGCGGAGGAAAAGAAACTAACAAGGATTCCCCCAGTAGCGGCGAGCGAACAGGGAAGAGTCCAGCACCGAACCCCGCAGGCTGCCGCCTGTCGTGGCATGTGGTGTTTGGGAGGGTCCACTACCCCGACGCCTCGCGCCGAGCCCAAGTCC
>NW_026062287.1:157500-165000 GCF_023897955.1 Schistocerca gregaria
TTGCGTCTCATGAAGAGTTATATCAAGTATGCCAAATTCCCGCTGTCCCTATACATGCAGTAAGTTCGTCGTGGGCGCTGGCCGGCAGGCCGCGAGACCTGACGCCCGGCGGCAAAGAGTGCTCCTCTGAGGATATAGATGTTCCGTTCCGCCGCACAATGGTGACGGTGACCGCTGCCTGCGGTGGCAACGCTGGGCACAGTCGATACTCGCCGTGTGGTGGAAGGTAAACATTATGCGGTACATCAGTACTTTCCTAATAGTTCGGTCGTCTCACGGCACTGCTTAGTAAATGATGCAAGGCCACATATAGATGATTTATGCGAATGTCCCTATACGTGCTGTAAGACTGGGCACACAACGTGAATCGCACGTCAGCCAGACACTCGAACATGCACCACTCTCGGCCTGCAACGGAGACACACAATACGTAAACATCTGGAATGCGACAATGTCGAGTGCATCCTCTCTGCGACATTGCACCGTCGACACTATGATAACCAGAGCAGTAGGTCCACCTATAAAAGCACAATACCCCACTCCTCCGACAACTACCATTGCTCAGATAAACCAACACACATCCTACACAGAGGGGCACCAAATATCACCCCCCGCCCTCGTGTTATACCACATGAAAAATTGCAGAAGTGAGAGACACAGACCCGCCAGCCTCTTGCTACAAGCATCGAACCGACGTGACGTATCTGACGGTGACTCAGGCATCCGCGTACTGCCACCACTATCCACCCCCCCCCCCTCTCTCTCTCTTCCCCCTTTCCCACAATACCAAATTTAACCAACTTTATTGCTTAACCTAACTGTGGCTGTACCAGATTATCGCTTAACCTAACTGTGGCTGTACCAGATTATCGCTTAACCTAACTGTGGCTGTACCAGATTATCGCTTAACCTAACTGTGGCTGTACCAGATTATCGCTTAACCTAACTGTGGCTGTACCAGATTATCGCTTAACCTAACTGTGGCTGTACCAGATTATCGCTTAACCTAACTGTGGCTGTACCAGATTATCGCTTAACCTAACTGTGGCTGTACCAGATTATCGCTTAACCTAACTGTGGCTGTACCAGATTATCGCTTAACCTAACTGTGGCTGTACCAGATCATCGCTTAACCTAACTGTGGCTGTACCAGATTATCGCTTAACCTAACTGTGGCTGTACCAGATTATCGCTTAACCTAACTCAATTTGTCCCTTAACCTAACTCAATTTGTCCCTTAACCTAACTCAAGTTGTCCCTTAACCTAACTCAAGTTGTCCCTTAACCTAACTCAAGTTGTCCCTTAACCTAACTCAAGTTGTCCCTTAACCTAACTCAAGTTGTCCCTTAACCTAACTCAAGTTGTCCCTTAACCTAACTCAAGTTGTCCCTTAACCTAACTCAAGTTGTCCCTTAACCTAACTCAAGTTGTCCCTTAACCTAACTCAAGTTGTCCCTTAACCTAACTCAAGTTGTCCCTTAACCTAACTCAAGTTGTCCCTTAACCTAACTCAAGTTGTCCCTTAACCTAACTCAAGTTGTCCCTTAACCTAACTCAAGTTGTCCCTTAACCTAACTCAAGTTGTCCCTTAACCTAACTCAAGTTGTCCCTTAACCTAACTCAAGTTGTCCCTTAACCTAACTCAAGTTGTCCCTTAACCTAACTCAAGTTGTCCCTTAACCTAACTCAAGTTGTCCCTTAACCTAACTCAAGTTGTCCCTTAACCTAACTCAAGTTGTCCCTTAACCTAACCCACGTTGTCCCTTAACCTAACCCACGTTGTCCCTTAACCTAACCCACGTTGTCCCTTAACCTAACCCACGTTGTCCCTTAACCTAACCCACGTTGTCCCTTAACCTAACCCACGTTGTCCCTTAACCTAACCCACGTTGTCCCTTAACCTAACCCACGTTGTCCCTTAACCTAACCCACGTTGTCCCTTAACCTAACCCACGTTGTCCCTTAACCTAACCCACGTTGTCCCTTAACCTAACCCACGTTGTCCCTTAACCTAACCCACGTTGTCCCTTAACCTAACCCACGTTGTCCCTTTGCCTAACATAGTTCACTGCTCGGAATCTCTGGTGTCGTTGTTATCCTCATGTAGATGTCTTGCGAGTGTTGCTTACTTTCCACATATTCCCGCTATCCACTGTCAATTGTACTGCAATAGGACTATATCGGCCCCCCCCCCCCTCTGTCCCCCTCTTTGTGTCTCTGTCCTCTCAAGCTGGTCGGTCTGGCGTGTGAGTGTTAAATGAGCCTCGCAGCTGTTCAGTTGCATTCAGATGTCGACGCCCTCAGTGTACGTCGTGGTATGGTCTGTGTCCATTGTCCGCTGATGTCGTACGCGTAACCCACACGCTGTACCGATCATCGGTAGTTACGTACAGAGTGAAGTAGTGTGATACGTGTGACTGTACGCTGGCTGTGCCCAACGGTGTCGAATCTCAATTTCCATATGTTGTGCTCGATGCTACTTGTCTCGTCTCCCAATAACAGCTAGGTTGCACTGTGGTACGCCGTAGAGGCGTGTGGGAGGAACGTACGAACGCATTGTATGTCACCCTGGGTCGCTGGGGGTGGTGGTGCGGTGAGTCAGGTCAGGTCAGGTCAGGTCAGGTCAGCGTGAGCCGTCTGATGTAGTGACGCGTGTATTCCGACTTTGTCGTATTGCCTCACACAAAGTGCTACCCTGGTGGACCGCGTTCCATATCTGGGACATGCCGCAGATGCCGGTTGACAGTGGATCGCGGAAGGGACATCGCATACTTGCGCGGGCCACCTTCCACGTGTTCTCTTCTGCACATGTCGCAGTGTGTATGTGGTCTGATGTAGCGTGTCGTGACACATGACATCCTGGCATGCAAGAATTGTTGAATTCGCAAATGTAGGTGGACATCTACGTTTACTGCCCAAGATACGCAAATGAACTGGAAATCCGTTGTTGAGCGGTTGTTCACGCTGGAGGTGAATCTGTGATGGCGACGATCGGTACAGCTATTAACCGGTTGTTTCAGCGGTACCCGCCACATCCACACACGTGACTAGGCCCATGTGGGTATGAAGCGATACGCGGCGGTGGCTTGGTGGGACTGTTCCCGGCCGGTGAAGGGGGGCCGCCCGGCGTGTTGGCCGCGCGCTGCGTGGGCGCACGCGCAACAGCCGGCTGGTGGGGGGCGCCGAGTGGCAGGAGCGCCAGCCGACGGGCCCGGCAGGCGGCGCAGCTACGCTGCGGCGCACCCTGCACGCGGCGCCTGGCGGCCAAAGTTGGTTCAGCCGAGCCCGGTGCGAAGCGCGGTGGACATCTGCAGTGTGCTGGTCTGATTGAGGACTGTGTGCGTTGAGGATGCGCCGCCGCCTGGCACTCGGCGCCGCGACGCCGTCTGCTGCTCGGTCGCCCCAGCGGTTCTCGCAGGTGGTTTGTATCGCAGTTGTGCGGACGTGTTGGCGCGTGCGCTGTGCTGGGAGAGTTCGCTTCTGCACCCAAGTGGGGCTTTGCCCTTGTGTGGCGCTGGCGTTGGAGCTGCCGGTCACCATAGGTGGCGCGTGTTGTCTCCCGCCGGCAATGCCACGACAGCACGCTCCCGGGCCTCTGTCGGCAGCGGCAAGCTCAGTTGGGAGCAAGGGTGTTCGCACTAAAACCGTCTACTCGCCTAACTCCGGGCGATTGCGCCTCTCTCGAAACCGACCAAGTACCTAGGACGGCGCTGCGCGCCGCCGGGACCTGAGAGGGTTTCGAGGTGTATCGTGCAGGGGAGCTCGGCCTCCTCCTGTTTGCAGAATAATTGAGCGGACGCTTGCGTGTTCGCGCGGGCCCCCGGGACACACTCCCGGGCGGCCGGCTGCTCAGCTCTAGTTGACGCAGCTCCCTGGTTGATCCTGCCAGTAGTCATATGCTTGTCTCAAAGATTAAGCCATGCATGTCTCAGTACAAGCCGCATTAAGGTGAAACCGCGAATGGCTCATTAAATCAGTTATGGTTCCTTAGATCGTACCCACGTTACTTGGATAACTGTGGTAATTCTAGAGCTAATACATGCAAACAGAGTCCCGACCAGAGATGGAAGGGACGCTTTTATTAGATCAAAACCAATCGGATTGGCTTGTCTGGTCCGTTTGCCTTGGTGACTCTGAATAACTTTGGGCTGATCGCACGGTCCTCGTACCGGCGACGCATCTTTCAAATGTCTGCCTTATCAACTGTCGATGGTAGGTTCTGCGCCTACCATGGTTGTAACGGGTAACGGGGAATCAGGGTTCGATTCCGGAGAGGGAGCCTGAGAAACGGCTACCACATCCAAGGAAGGCAGCAGGCGCGCAAATTACCCACTCCCGGCACGGGGAGGTAGTGACGAAAAATAACGATACGGGACTCATCCGAGGCCCCGTAATCGGAATGAGTACACTTTAAATCCTTTAACGAGTATCTATTGGAGGGCAAGTCTGGTGCCAGCAGCCGCGGTAATTCCAGCTCCAATAGCGTATATTAAAGTTGTTGCGGTTAAAAAGCTCGTAGTTGGATTTGTGTCCCACGCTGTTGGTTCACCGCCCGTCGGTGTTTAACTGGCATGTATCGTGGGACGTCCTGCCGGTGGGGCGAGCCGAAGGGGTGCTTTCGCGTCCCGAGGCGGACCCCGTTTAAATCCTACCAGGGTGCTCTTTGTTGAGTGTCTCGGTGGGCCGGCACGTTTACTTTGAACAAATTAGAGTGCTTAAAGCAGGCAAGCCCGCCTGAATACTGTGTGCATGGAATAATGGAATAGGACCTCGGTTCTATTTTGTTGGTTTTCGGAACCCGAGGTAATGATTAATAGGGACAGGCGGGGGCATTCGTATTGCGACGTTAGAGGTGAAATTCTTGGATCGTCGCAAGACGAACAGAAGCGAAAGCATTTGCCAAGTATGTTTTCATTAATCAAGAACGAAAGTTAGAGGTTCGAAGGCGATCAGATACCGCCCTAGTTCTAACCATAAACGATGCCAGCCAGCGATCCGCCGCAGTTCCTCCGATGACTCGGCGGGCAGCCTCCGGGAAACCAAAGCTTTTGGGTTCCGGGGGAAGTATGGTTGCAAAGCTGAAACTTAAAGGAATTGACGGAAGGGCACCACCAGGAGTGGAGCCTGCGGCTTAATTTGACTCAACACGGGAAACCTCACCAGGCCCGGACACCGGAAGGATTGACAGATTGATAGCTCTTTCTTGATTCGGTGGGTGGTGGTGCATGGCCGTTCTTAGTTGGTGGAGCGATTTGTCTGGTTAATTCCGATAACGAACGAGACTCTAGCCTGCTAACTAGTCGCGTGACATCCTTCGTGCTGTCAGCGATTACTTTTCTTCTTAGAGGGACAGGCGGCTTCTAGCCGCACGAGATTGAGCAATAACAGGTCTGTGATGCCCTTAGATGTTCTGGGCCGCACGCGCGCTACACTGAAGGAATCAGCGTGTCTTCCTAGGCCGAAAGGTCGGGGTAACCCGCTGAACCTCCTTCGTGCTAGGGATTGGGGCTTGCAATTGTTCCCCATGAACGAGGAATTCCCAGTAAGCGCGAGTCATAAGCTCGCGTTGATTACGTCCCTGCCCTTTGTACACACCGCCCGTCGCTACTACCGATTGAATGATTTAGTGAGGTCTTCGGACTGGTACGCGGCATCGACTCTGTCGTTGCCGATGCTACCGGAAAGATGACCAAACTTGATCATTTAGAGGAAGTAAAAGTCGTAACAAGGTTTCCGTAGGTGAACCTGCGGAAGGATCATTACCGACTAGACTGCATGTCTTTCGATGTGCGTGTCGTGTCGCGCAACACGCTACCTGTACGGCAGTGGCCGTGCGCCGCGTGCGGAACCACGCGTGCCTCTCAAAACTAGCGGAAGTGTTGTTGTTGTTGTGTGGTACGAGCGCTGAAGCTCTGGAGCGGCTGGCCTGCGGTACCTGGCGCCTGGCGCCGGTTTTGAATGACGTTCGCCCGAGTGCCTGTCCGCTCCGGTGTGGAGCCGTACGACGCCCATCGGCTGTGAGGCCGTTGGACACAAAAAAAATAGTGGAACAGGGGCCGTCAGACGCCTCAGTCCCGCAAATGCTACTGTCTTGAAAGAGACAGTGGGAGACTGAAAAGGAAAAGATCACCCAGGACGGTGGATCACTCGGCTCGTGGGTCGATGAAGAACGCAGCAAATTGCGCGTCGACATGTGAACTGCAGGACACATGAACATCGACGTTTCGAACGCACATTGCGGTCCATGGATTCCGTTCCCGGGCCACGTCTGGCTGAGGGTCGGCTACGTATACTGAAGCGCGCGGCGTTTGTCCCGCTTCGGAGACGTGGGAGTGTCGTGGTCGCCTGTGTGGCCGGCCGCGTCTCCTTAAACGTGCGATGCGCGCCCGTCGCCTGGCGGTTCGCATACCGGTACTTTCTCGGTAGCGTGCACAGCCGGCTGGCGGTGTGGCGTGCGACACCTCGTACAACGACCTCAGAGCAGGCGAGACTACCCGCTGAATTTAAGCATATTACTAAGCGGAGGAAAAGAAACTAACAAGGATTCCCCCAGTAGCGGCGAGCGAACAGGGAAGAGTCCAGCACCGAACCCCGCAGGCTGCCGCCTGTCGTGGCATGTGGTGTTTGGGAGGGTCCACTACCCCGACGCCTCGCGCCGAGCCCAAGTCCAACTTGAATGAGGCCACGGCCCGTAGAGGGTGCCAGGCCCGTAGCGGCCGGTGCGAGCGTCGGCGGGACCTCTCCTTCGAGTCGGGTTGCTTGAGAGTGCAGCTCCAAGTGGGTGGTAAACTCCATCTGAGACTAAATATGACCACGAGACCGATAGCGAACAAGTACCGTGAGGGAAAGTTGAAAAGAACTTTGAAGAGAGAGTTCAAAAGTACGTGAAACCGTTCTGGGGTAAACGTGAGAAGTCCGAAAGGTCGAACGGGTGAGATTCACGCCCATCCGGCCACTGGCCCCCGCCCTCGGCAGATGGGGCCGGCCGCCCGCGCGGAGCAATCCGCGGCGGGGTCGTGTCCGGTTGCCTTTCCACTCGCCGCGGGGTGGGGCCGTTCCGGTGTGCGGTGGGCCGCACTTCTCCCCTAGTAGGACGTCGCGACCCGCTGGGTGCCGGCCTACGGCCCGGGTGCGCAGCCTGTCCTTCCGCGGGCCTCGGTTCGCGTCTGTTGGGCAGAGCCCCGGTGTCCTGGCTGGCTGCTCGGCGGTATATCTGGAGGAGTCGATTCGCCCCTTTGGGCGCACGGGCTCCCGGCAAGCGCGCGCGGTTCTTCCCGGATGACGGACCTACCTGGCCCGGCCCCGGACCCGCGCCGCTGTTGGCTCGGGATGCTCTCGGGCGGAATAATCGCTCCCGTCAGCGGCGCTTCAGCTTTGGACAATTTCACGACCCGTCTTGAAACACGGACCAAGGAGTCTAACATGTGCGCGAGTCATTGGGCTGTACGAAACCTAAAGGCGTAATGAAAGTGAAGGTCTCGCCTTGCGCGGGCCGAGGG
>NW_026062287.1:170000-172500 GCF_023897955.1 Schistocerca gregaria
TACCAGATTATCGCTTAACCTAACTGTGGCTGTACCAGATTATCGCTTAACCTAACTGTGGCTGTACCAGATTATCGCTTAACCTAACTGTGGCTGTACCAGATTATCGCTTAACCTAACTGTGGCTGTACCAGATTATCGCTTAACCTAACTGTGGCTGTACCAGATTATCGCTTAACCTAACTGTGGCTGTACCAGATTATCGCTTAACCTAACTGTGGCTGTACCAGATTATCGCTTAACCTAACTGTGGCTGTACCAGATTATCGCTTAACCTAACTGTGGCTGTACCAGATCATCGCTTAACCTAACTGTGGCTGTACCAGATCATCGCTTAACCTAACTGTGGCTGTACCAGATTATCGCTTAACCTAACTCAATTTGTCCCTTAACCTAACTCAATTTGTCCCTTAACCTAACTCAAGTTGTCCCTTAACCTAACTCAAGTTGTCCCTTAACCTAACTCAAGTTGTCCCTTAACCTAACTCAAGTTGTCCCTTAACCTAACTCAAGTTGTCCCTTAACCTAACTCAAGTTGTCCCTTAACCTAACTCAAGTTGTAACTTAACCTAACTCAAGTTGTCCCTTAACCTAACTCAAGTTGTCCCTTAACCTAACTCAAGTTGTCCCTTAACCTAACTCAAGTTGTCCCTTAACCTAACTCAAGTTGTCCCTTAACCTAACTCAAGTTGTCCCTTAACCTAACTCAAGTTGTCCCTTAACCTAACTCAAGTTGTCCCTTAACCTAACTCAAGTTGTCCCTTAACCTAACTCAAGTTGTCCCTTAACCTAACTCAAGTTGTCCCTTAACCTAACTCAAGTTGTCCCTTAACCTAACTCAAGTTGTCCCTTAACCTAACTCAAGTTGTCCCTTAACCTAACCCACGTTGTCCCTTAACCTAACCCACGTTGTCCCTTAACCTAACCCACGTTGTCCCTTAACCTAACCCACGTTGTCCCTTAACCTAACCCACGTTGTCCCTTAACCTAACCCACGTTGTCCCTTAACCTAACCCACGTTGTCCCTTAACCTAACCCACGTTGTCCCTTAACCTAACCCACGTTGTCCCTTAACCTAACCCACGTTGTCCCTTAACCTAACCCACGTTGTCCCTTAACCTAACCCACGTTGTCCCTTAACCTAACCCACGTTGTCCCTTAACCTAACCCACGTTGTCCCTTAACCTAACCCACGTTGTCCCTTTGCCTAACATAGTTCACTGCTCGGAATCTCTGGTGTCGTTGTTATCCTCATGTAGATGTCTTGCGAGTGTTGCTTACTTTCCACATATTCCCGCTATCCACTGTCAATTGTACTGCAATAGGACTATATCGGCCCCCCCCCCCTCTGTCCCCCTCTTTGTGTCTCTGTCCTCTCAAGCTGGTCGGTCTGGCGTGTGAGTGTTAAATGAGCCTCGCAGCTGTTCAGTTGCATTCAGATGTCGACGCCCTCAGTGTACGTCGTGGTATGGTCTGTGTCCATTGTCCGCTGATGTCGTACGCGTAACCCACACGCTGTACCGATCATCGGTAGTTACGTACAGAGTGAAGTAGTGTGATACGTGTGACTGTACGCTGGCTGTGCCCAACGGTGTCGAATCTCAATTTCCATATGTTGTGCTCGATGCTACTTGTCTCGTCTCCCAATAACAGCTAGGTTGCACTGTGGTACGCCGTAGAGGCGTGTGGGAGGAACGTACGAACGCATTGTATGTCACCCTGGGTCGCTGGGGGTGGTGGTGCGGTGAGTCAGGTCAGGTCAGGTCAGGTCAGGTCAGCGTGAGCCGTCTGATGTAGTGACGCGTGTATTCCGACTTTGTCGTATTGCCTCACACAAAGTGCTACCCTGGTGGACCGCGTTCCATATCTGGGACATGCCGCAGATGCCGGTTGACAGTGGATCGCGGAAGGGACATCGCATACTTGCGCGGGCCACCTTCCACGTGTTCTCTTCTGCACATGTCGCAGTGTGTATGTGGTCTGATGTAGCGTGTCGTGACACATGACATCCTGGCATGCAAGAATTGTTGAATTCGCAAATGTAGGTGGACATCTACGTTTACTGCCCAAGATACGCAAATGAACTGGAAATCCGTTGTTGAGCGGTTGTTCACGCTGGAGGTGAATCTGTGATGGCGACGATCGGTACAGCTATTAACCGGTTGTTTCAGCGGTACCCGCCACATCCACACACGTGACTAGGCCCATGTGGGTATGAAGCGATACGCGGCGGTGGCTTGGTGGGACTGTTCCCGGCCGGTGAAGGGGGGCCGCCCGGCGTGTTGGCCGCGCGCTGCGTGGGCGCACGCGCAACAGCCGGCTGGTGGGGGGCGCCGAGTGGCAGGAGCGCCAGCCGACGGGCCCGGCAGGCGGCGCAGCTACGCTGCGGCGCACCCTGCACGCGGCGCCTGGCGGCCAAAGTTGGTTCAGCCGAGCCCGGTGCGAAGCGCGGTGGACATCTGCAGTGTGCTGGTCTGATTGAGGACTGTGTGCGTTGAGG
>NW_026062287.1:182500-185000 GCF_023897955.1 Schistocerca gregaria
GTTGTCCCTTAACCTAACCCACGTTGTCCCTTAACCTAACCCACGTTGTCCCTTAACCTAACCCACGTTGTCCCTTAACCTAACCCACGTTGTCCCTTAACCTAACCCACGTTGTCCCTTAACCTAACCCACGTTGTCCCTTAACCTAACCCACGTTGTCCCTTAACCTAACCCACGTTGTCCCTTAACCTAACCCACGTTGTCCCTTAACCTAACCCACGTTGTCCCTTAACCTAACCCACGTTGCCCCTTAACCTAACCCACGTTGTCCCTTAACCTAACCCACGTTGTCCCTTAACCTAACCCACGTTGTCCCTTAACCTAACCCACGTTGTCCCTTTGCCTAACATAGTTCACTGCTCGGAATCTCTGGTGTCGTTGTTATCCTCATGTAGATGTCTTGCGAGTGTTGCTTACTTTCCACATATTCCCGCTATCCACTGTCAATTGTACTGCAATAGGACTATATCGGCCCCCCCCCCCCCCTCTGTCCCCCTCTTTGTGTCTCTGTCCTCTCAAGCTGGTCGGTCTGGCGTGTGAGTGTTAAATGAGCCTCGCAGCTGTTCAGTTGCATTCAGATGTCGACGCCCTCAGTGTACGTCGTGGTATGGTCTGTGTCCATTGTCCGCTGATGTCGTACGCGTAACCCACACGCTGTACCGATCATCGGTAGTTACGTACAGAGTGAAGTAGTGTGATACGTGTGACTGTACGCTGGCTGTGCCCAACGGTGTCGAATCTCAATTTCCATATGTTGTGCTCGATGCTACTTGTCTCGTCTCCCAATAACAGCTAGGTTGCACTGTGGTACGCCGTAGAGGCGTGTGGGAGGAACGTACGAACGCATTGTATGTCACCCTGGGTCGCTGGGGGTGGTGGTGCGGTGAGTCAGGTCAGGTCAGGTCAGGTCAGGTCAGCGTGAGCCGTCTGATGTAGTGACGCGTGTATTCCGACTTTGTCGTATTGCCTCACACAAAGTGCTACCCTGGTGGACCGCGTTCCATATCTGGGACATGCCGCAGATGCCGGTTGACAGTGGATCGCGGAAGGGACATCGCATACTTGCGCGGGCCACCTTCCACGTGTTCTCTTCTGCACATGTCGCAGTGTGTATGTGGTCTGATGTAGCGTGTCGTGACACATGACATCCTGGCATGCAAGAATTGTTGAATTCGCAAATGTAGGTGGACATCTACGTTTACTGCCCAAGATACGCAAATGAACTGGAAATCCGTTGTTGAGCGGTTGTTCACGCTGGAGGTGAATCTGTGATGGCGACGATCGGTACAGCTATTAACCGGTTGTTTCAGCGGTACCCGCCACATCCACACACGTGACTAGGCCCATGTGGGTATGAAGCGATACGCGGCGGTGGCTTGGTGGGACTGTTCCCGGCCGGTGAAGGGGGGCCGCCCGGCGTGTTGGCCGCGCGCTGCGTGGGCGCACGCGCAACAGCCGGCTGGTGGGGGGCGCCGAGTGGCAGGAGCGCCAGCCGACGGGCCCGGCAGGCGGCGCAGCTACGCTGCGGCGCACCCTGCACGCGGCGCCTGGCGGCCAAAGTTGGTTCAGCCGAGCCCGGTGCGAAGCGCGGTGGACATCTGCAGTGTGCTGGTCTGATTGAGGACTGTGTGCGTTGAGGATGCGCCGCCGCCTGGCACTCGGCGCCGCGACGCCGTCTGCTGCTCGGTCGCCCCAGCGGTTCTCGCAGGTGGTTTGTATCGCAGTTGTGCGGACGTGTTGGCGCGTGCGCTGTGCTGGGAGAGTTCGCTTCTGCACCCAAGTGGGGCTTTGCCCTTGTGTGGCGCTGGCGTTGGAGCTGCCGGTCACCATAGGTGGCGCGTGTTGTCTCCCGCCGGCAATGCCACGACAGCACGCTCCCGGGCCTCTGTCGGCAGCGGCAAGCTCAGTTGGGAGCAAGGGTGTTCGCACTAAAACCGTCTACTCGCCTAACTCCGGGCGATTGCGCCTCTCTCGAAACCGACCAAGTACCTAGGACGGCGCTGCGCGCCGCCGGGACCTGAGAGGGTTTCGAGGTGTATCGTGCAGGGGAGCTCGGCCTCCTCCTGTTTGCAGAATAATTGAGCGGACGCTTGCGTGTTCGCGCGGGCCCCCGGGACACACTCCCGGGCGGCCGGCTGCTCAGCTCTAGTTGACGCAGCTCCCTGGTTGATCCTGCCAGTAGTCATATGCTTGTCTCAAAGATTAAGCCATGCATGTCTCAGTACAAGCCGCATTAAGGTGAAACCGCGAATGGCTCATTAAATCAGTTATGGTTCCTTAGATCGTACCCACGTTACTTGGATAACTGTGGTAATTCTAGAGCTAATACATGCAAACAGAGTCCCGACCAGAGATGGAAGGGACGCTTTTATTAGATCAAAACCAATCGGATTGGCTTGTCTGGTCCGTTTGCCTTGGTGACTCTGAATAACTTTGGGCTGATCGCACGGTCCTCGTACCGGCGACGCATCTTTCAAATGTCTGCCTTATCAACTGTCGA
>NW_026062287.1:192500-197500 GCF_023897955.1 Schistocerca gregaria
CCCGCTGTCCCTATACATGCAGTAAGTTCGTCGTGGGCGCTGGCCGGCAGGCCGCGAGACCTGACGCCCGGCGGCAAAGAGTGCTCCTCTGAGGATATAGATGTTCCGTTCCGCCGCACAATGGTGACGGTGACCGCTGCCTGCGGTGGCAACGCTGGGCACAGTCGATACTCGCCGTGTGGTGGAAGGTAAACATTATGCGGTACATCAGTACTTTCCTAATAGTTCGGTCGTCTCACGGCACTGCTTAGTAAATGATGCAAGGCCACATATAGATGATTTATGCGAATGTCCCTATACGTGCTGTAAGACTGGGCACACAACGTGAATCGCACGTCAGCCAGACACTCGAACATGCACCACTCTCGGCCTGCAACGGAGACACACAATACGTAAACATCTGGAATGCGACAATGTCGAGTGCATCCTCTCTGCGACATTGCACCGTCGACACTATGATAACCAGAGCAGTAGGTCCACCTATAAAAGCACAATACCCCACTCCTCCGACAACTACCATTGCTCAGATAAACCAACACACATCCTACACAGAGGGGCACCAAATATCACCCCCCGCCCTCGTGTTATACCACATGAAAAATTGCAGAAGTGAGAGACACAGACCCGCCAGCCTCTTGCTACAAGCATCGAACCGACGTGACGTATCTGACGGTGACTCAGGCATCCGCGTACTGCCACCACTATCCACCCCCCCCCCCCCTCTCTCTCTCTTCCCCCTTTCCCACAATACCAAATTTAACCAACTTTATTGCTTAACCTAACTGTGGCTGTACCAGATTATCGCTTAACCTAACTGTGGCTGTACCAGATTATCGCTTAACCTAACTGTGGCTGTACCAGATTATCGCTTAACCTAACTGTGGCTGTACCAGATTATCGCTTAACCTAACTGTGGCTGTACCAGATTATCGCTTAACCTAACTGTGGCTGTACCAGATTATCGCTTAACCTAACTGTGGCTGTACCAGATTATCGCTTAACCTAACTGTGGCTGTACCAGATTATCGCTTAACCTAACTGTGGCTGTACCAGATTATCGCTTATCCTAACTGTGGCTGTACCAGATCATCGCTTAACCTAACTGTGGCTGTACCAGATCATCGCTTAACCTAACTGTGGCTGTACCAGATTATCGCTTAACCTAACTCAATTTGTCCCTTAACCTAACTCAAGTTGTCCCTTAACCTAACTCAAGTTGTCCCTTAACCTAACTCAAGTTGTCCCTTAACCTAACTCAAGTTGTCCCTTAACCTAACTCAAGTTGTCCCTTAACCTAACTCAAGTTGTCCCTTAACCTAACTCAAGTTGTCCCTTAACCTAACTCAAGTTGTCCCTTAACCTAACTCAAGTTGTCCCTTAACCTAACTCAAGTTGTCCCTTAACCTAACTCAAGTTGTCCCTTAACCTAACTCAAGTTGTCCCTTAACCTAACTCAAGTTGTCCCTTAACCTAACTCAAGTTGTCCCTTAACCTAACTCAAGTTGTCCCTTAACCTAACTCAAGTTGTCCCTTAACCTAACTCAAGTTGTCCCTTAACCTAACTCAAGTTGTCCCTTAACCTAACTCAAGTTGTCCCTTAACCTAACCCACGTTGTCCCTTAACCTAACCCACGTTGTCCCTTAACCTAACCCACGTTGTCCCTTAACCTAACCCACGTTGTCCCTTAACCTAACCCACGTTGTCCCTTAACCTAACCCACGTTGTCCCTTAACCTAACCCACGTTGTCCCTTAACCTAACCCACGTTGTCCCTTAACCTAACCCACGTTGTCCCTTAACCTAACCCACGTTGTCCCTTTGCCTAACATAGTTCACTGCTCGGAATCTCTGGTGTCGTTGTTATCCTCATGTAGATGTCTTGCGAGTGTTGCTTACTTTCCACATATTCCCGCTATCCACTGTCAATTGTACTGCAATAGGACTATATCGCCCCCCCCCCCCCCCTCTGTCCCCCTCTTTGTGTCTCTGTCCTCTCAAGCTGGTCGGTCTGGCGTGTGAGTGTTAAATGAGCCTCGCAGCTGTTCAGTTGCATTCAGATGTCGACGCCCTCAGTGTACGTCGTGGTATGGTCTGTGTCCATTGTCCGCTGATGTCGTACGCGTAACCCACACGCTGTACCGATCATCGGTAGTTACGTACAGAGTGAAGTAGTGTGATACGTGTGACTGTACGCTGGCTGTGCCCAACGGTGTCGAATCTCAGTTTCCATATGTTGTGCTCGATGCTACTTGTCTCGTCTCCCAATAACAGCTAGGTTGCACTGTGGTACGCCGTAGAGGCGTGTGGGAGGAACGTACGAACGCATTGTATGTCACCCTGGGTCGCTGGGGGTGGTGGTGCGGTGAGTCAGGTCAGGTCAGGTCAGGTCAGGTCAGCGTGAGCCGTCTGATGTAGTGACGCGTGTATTCCGACTTTGTCGTATTGCCTCACACAAAGTGCTACCCTGGTGGACCGCGTTCCATATCTGGGACATGCCGCAGATGCCGGTTGACAGTGGATCGCGGAAGGGACATCGCATACTTGCGCGGGCCACCTTCCACGTGTTCTCTTCTGCACATGTCGCAGTGTGTATGTGGTCTGATGTAGCGTGTCGTGACACATGACATCCTGGCATGCAAGAATTGTTGAATTCGCAAATGTAGGTGGACATCTACGTTTACTGCCCAAGATACGCAAATGAACTGGAAATCCGTTGTTGAGCGGTTGTTCACGCTGGAGGTGAATCTGTGATGGCGACGATCGGTACAGCTATTAACCGGTTGTTTCAGCGGTACCCGCCACATCCACACACGTGACTAGGCCCATGTGGGTATGAAGCGATACGCGGCGGTGGCTTGGTGGGACTGTTCCCGGCCGGTGAAGGGGGGCCGCCCGGCGTGTTGGCCGCGCGCTGCGTGGGCGCACGCGCAACAGCCGGCTGGTGGGGGGCGCCGAGTGGCAGGAGCGCCAGCCGACGGGCCCGGCAGGCGGCGCAGCTACGCTGCGGCGCACCCTGCACGCGGCGCCTGGCGGCCAAAGTTGGTTCAGCCGAGCCCGGTGCGAAGCGCGGTGGACATCTGCAGTGTGCTGGTCTGATTGAGGACTGTGTGCGTTGAGGATGCGCCGCCGCCTGGCACTCGGCGCCGCGACGCCGTCTGCTGCTCGGTCGCCCCAGCGGTTCTCGCAGGTGGTTTGTATCGCAGTTGTGCGGACGTGTTGGCGCGTGCGCTGTGCTGGGAGAGTTCGCTTCTGCACCCAAGTGGGGCTTTGCCCTTGTGTGGCGCTGGCGTTGGAGCTGCCGGTCACCATAGGTGGCGCGTGTTGTCTCCCGCCGGCAATGCCACGACAGCACGCTCCCGGGCCTCTGTCGGCAGCGGCAAGCTCAGTTGGGAGCAAGGGTGTTCGCACTAAAACCGTCTACTCGCCTAACTCCGGGCGATTGCGCCTCTCTCGAAACCGACCAAGTACCTAGGACGGCGCTGCGCGCCGCCGGGACCTGAGAGGGTTTCGAGGTGTATCGTGCAGGGGAGCTCGGCCTCCTCCTGTTTGCAGAATAATGGAGCGGACGCTTGCGTGTTCGCGCGGGCCCCCGGGACACACTCCCGGGCGGCCGGCTGCTCAGCTCTAGTTGACGCAGCTCCCTGGTTGATCCTGCCAGTAGTCATATGCTTGTCTCAAAGATTAAGCCATGCATGTCTCAGTACAAGCCGCATTAAGGTGAAACCGCGAATGGCTCATTAAATCAGTTATGGTTCCTTAGATCGTACCCACGTTACTTGGATAACTGTGGTAATTCTAGAGCTAATACATGCAAACAGAGTCCCGACCAGAGATGGAAGGGACGCTTTTATTAGATCAAAACCAATCGGATTGGCTTGTCTGGTCCGTTTGCCTTGGTGACTCTGAATAACTTTGGGCTGATCGCACGGTCCTCGTACCGGCGACGCATCTTTCAAATGTCTGCCTTATCAACTGTCGATGGTAGGTTCTGCGCCTACCATGGTTGTAACGGGTAACGGGGAATCAGGGTTCGATTCCGGAGAGGGAGCCTGAGAAACGGCTACCACATCCAAGGAAGGCAGCAGGCGCGCAAATTACCCACTCCCGGCACGGGGAGGTAGTGACGAAAAGTAACGATACGGGACTCATCCGAGGCCCCGTAATCGGAATGAGTACACTTTAAATCCTTTAACGAGTATCTATTGGAGGGCAAGTCTGGTGCCAGCAGCCGCGGTAATTCCAGCTCCAATAGCGTATATTAAAGTTGTTGCGGTTAAAAAGCTCGTAGTTGGATTTGTGTCCCACGCTGTTGGTTCACCGCCCGTCGGTGTTTAACTGGCATGTATCGTGGGACGTCCTGCCGGTGGGGCGAGCCGAAGGGGTGCTTTCGCGTCCCGAGGCGGACCCCGTTTAAATCCTACCAGGGTGCTCTTTGTTGAGTGTCTCGGTGGGCCGGCACGTTTACTTTGAACAAATTAGAGTGCTTAAAGCAGGCAAGCCCGCCTGAATACTGTGTGCATGGAATAATGGAATAGGACCTCGGTTCTATTTTGTTGGTTTTCGGAACCCGAGGTAATGATTAATAGGGACAGGCGGGGGCATTCGTATTGCGACGTTAGAGGTGAAATTCTTGGATCGTCGCAAGACGAACAGAAGCGAAAGCATTTGCCAAGTATGTTTTCATTAATCAAGAACGAAAGTTAGAGGTTCGAAGGCGATCAGATACCGCCCTAGTTCTAACCATAAACGATGCCAGCCAGCGATCCGCCGCAGTTCCTCCGATGACTCGGCGGGCAGCCTCCGGGAAACCAAAGCTTTTGGGTTCCGGGGGAAGTATGGTTGCAAAGCTGAAACTTAAAGGAATTGACGGAAGGGCACCACCAGGAGTGGAGCCTGCGGCTTAATTTGACTCAACACGGGAAACCTCACCAGGCCCGGACACCGGAAGGATTGACAGATTGATAGCTCTTTCTTGATTCGGTGGGTGGTGGTGCATGGCC
>NW_026062287.1:205000-207500 GCF_023897955.1 Schistocerca gregaria
TCGCTTAACCTAACTGTGGCTGTACCAGATCATCGCTTAACCTAACTGTGGCTGTACCAGATCATCGCTTAACCTAACTGTGGCTGTACCAGATTATCGCTTAACCTAACTCAATTTGTCCCTTAACCTAACTCAATTTGTCCCTTAACCTAACTCAAGTTGTCCCTTAACCTAACTCAAGTTGTCCCTTAACCTAACTCAAGTTGTCCCTTAACCTAACTCAAGTTGTCCCTTAACCTAACTCAAGTTGTCCCTTAACCTAACTCAAGTTGTCCCTTAACCTAACTCAAGTTGTCCCTTAACCTAACTCAAGTTGTCCCTTAACCTAACTCAAGTTGTCCCTTAACCTAACTCAAGTTGTCCCTTAACCTAACTCAAGTTGTCCCTTAACCTAACTCAAGTTGTCCCTTAACCTAACTCAAGTTGTCCCTTAACCTAACTCAAGTTGTCCCTTAACCTAACTCAAGTTGTCCCTTAACCTAACTCAAGTTGTCCCTTAACCTAACTCAAGTTGTCCCTTAACCTAACTCAAGTTGTCCCTTAACCTAACTCAAGTTGTCCCTTAACCTAACTCAAGTTGTCCCTTAACCTAACTCAAGTTGTCCCTTAACCTAACTCAAGTTGTCCCTTAACCTAACTCAAGTTGTCCCTTAACCTAACTCAAGTTGTCCCTTAACCTAACCCACGTTGTCCCTTAACCTAACCCACGTTGTCCCTTAACCTAACCCACGTTGTCCCTTAACCTAACCCACGTTGTCCCTTAACCTAACCCACGTTGTCCCTTAACCTAACCCACGTTGTCCCTTAACCTAACCCACGTTGTCCCTTAACCTAACCCACGTTGTCCCTTAACCTAACCCACGTTGTCCCTTAACCTAACCCACGTTGTCCCTTTGCCTAACATAGTTCACTGCTCGGAATCTCTGGTGTCGTTGTTATCCTCATGTAGATGTCTTGCGAGTGTTGCTTACTTTCCACATATTCCCGCTATCCACTGTCAATTGTACTGCAATAGGACTATATCGGCCCCCCCCCCTCTGTCCCCCTCTTTGTGTCTCTGTCCTCTCAAGCTGGTCGGTCTGGCGTGTGAGTGTTAAATGAGCCTCGCAGCTGTTCAGTTGCATTCAGATGTCGACGCCCTCAGTGTACGTCGTGGTATGGTCTGTGTCCATTGTCCGCTGATGTCGTACGCGTAACCCACACGCTGTACCGATCATCGGTAGTTACGTACAGAGTGAAGTAGTGTGATACGTGTGACTGTACGCTGGCTGTGCCCAACGGTGTCGAATCTCAATTTCCATATGTTGTGCTCGATGCTACTTGTCTCGTCTCCCAATAACAGCTAGGTTGCACTGTGGTACGCCGTAGAGGCGTGTGGGAGGAACGTACGAACGCATTGTATGTCACCCTGGGTCGCTGGGGGTGGTGGTGCGGTGAGTCAGGTCAGGTCAGGTCAGGTCAGGTCAGCGTGAGCCGTCTGATGTAGTGACGCGTGTATTCCGACTTTGTCGTATTGCCTCACACAAAGTGCTACCCTGGTGGACCGCGTTCCATATCTGGGACATGCCGCAGATGCCGGTTGACAGTGGATCGCGGAAGGGACATCGCATACTTGCGCGGGCCACCTTCCACGTGTTCTCTTCTGCACATGTCGCAGTGTGTATGTGGTCTGATGTAGCGTGTCGTGACACATGACATCCTGGCATGCAAGAATTGTTGAATTCGCAAATGTAGGTGGACATCTACGTTTACTGCCCAAGATACGCAAATGAACTGGAAATCCGTTGTTGAGCGGTTGTTCACGCTGGAGGTGAATCTGTGATGGCGACGATCGGTACAGCTATTAACCGGTTGTTTCAGCGGTACCCGCCACATCCACACACGTGACTAGGCCCATGTGGGTATGAAGCGATACGCGGCGGTGGCTTGGTGGGACTGTTCCCGGCCGGTGAAGGGGGGCCGCCCGGCGTGTTGGCCGCGCGCTGCGTGGGCGCACGCGCAACAGCCGGCTGGTGGGGGGCGCCGAGTGGCAGGAGCGCCAGCCGACGGGCCCGGCAGGCGGCGCAGCTACGCTGCGGCGCACCCTGCACGCGGCGCCTGGCGGCCAAAGTTGGTTCAGCCGAGCCCGGTGCGAAGCGCGGTGGACATCTGCAGTGTGCTGGTCTGATTGAGGACTGTGTGCGTTGAGGATGCGCCGCCGCCTGGCACTCGGCGCCGCGACGCCGTCTGCTGCTCGGTCGCCCCAGCGGTTCTCGCAGGTGGTTTGTATCGCAGTTGTGCGGACGTGTTGGCGCGTGCGCTGTGCTGGGAGAGTTCGCTTCTGCACCCAAGTGGGGCTTTGCCCTTGTGTGGCGCTGGCGTTGGAGCTGCCGGTCACCATAGGTGGCGCGTGTTGTCTCCCGCCGGCAATGCCACGACAGCACGCTCCCGGGCCTCTGTCGGCAGCGGCAAGCTCAGTTGGGAGCAAGGGTGTTCGCACTAAAACCGTCTACTCGCCTAA
>NW_026062287.1:212500-217500 GCF_023897955.1 Schistocerca gregaria
CGGTGTCCCGATCTTCCCCTCGGACCTTGAAAATCCGGGAGAGGGCCACGTGGAGGTGTCGCGCCGGTTCGTACCCATATCCGCAGCAGGTCTCCAAGGTGAAGAGCCTCTAGTCGATAGAATAATGTAGGTAAGGGAAGTCGGCAAATTGGATCCGTAACTTCGGGATAAGGATTGGCTCTGAGGATCGGGGCGTGTCGGGCTTGGTCGGGAAGTGGGTCAGCGCTAACGTGCCGGGCCTGGGCGAGGTGAGTGCCGTAGGGGTGCCGGTAAGTGCGGGCGTTTAGCGCGGGCGTGGTCTGCTCTCGCCGTTGGTTGGCCTCGTGCTGGCCGGCGGTGCAGGATGCGCGCGCCTGCGCGGCGTTCGCGCCCCGGTGCTTCAACCTGCGTGCAGGATCCGAGCTCGGTCCCGTGCCTTGGCCTCCCACGGATCTTCCTTGCTGCGAGGCCGCGTCCGCCTTAGCGTGCTCCTCCGGGGGCGCGCGGGTGCGCGGATTCTCTTCGGCCGCCATTCAACGATCAACTCAGAACTGGCACGGACTGGGGGAATCCGACTGTCTAATTAAAACAAAGCATTGCGATGGCCCTAGCGGGTGTTGACGCAATGTGATTTCTGCCCAGTGCTCTGAATGTCAACGTGAAGAAATTCAAGCAAGCGCGGGTAAACGGCGGGAGTAACTATGACTCTCTTAAGGTAGCCAAATGCCTCGTCATCTAATTAGTGACGCGCATGAATGGATTAACGAGATTCCCGCTGTCCCTATCTACTGATCATTATAACCAATAGACTATATGTAGGCTATAATGCAATATCCGTCAAGGACTATACAGCCCTTGCTAAATGTACCAAATGTCACGATTACGGACATGTTGCAAAATACTGTAGCTTCCTAAACCCAGTATGTGGGAATTGTGGAAGCGAAAAGCATGACAAAACAAAGTGCGACAGAGAAACGCCCACCTGCATCCCTTGTAAATACCGGAAACGCACCTGCAACACTCCTGGTAAGGAGTGTGCAACCTATAAAATAATGATACAGCGGCTCATACAGAGGACAGACTATGGCAACGCGCTATAGGGTCACTCGAAAATCGCCAAGCAAGCAGTTGCGAGATGCAGGTCGGTGGCGGAAGCTCCAGGAATCACAGAAATCTCTGCTTTCGGTGGTCAATGAGAGAGAGGAGGAAAGGAAGGTCTATTCTGTCTTAGTTCCAGACGTGCGACCGGAGATGCGGGACTTCTCCTGTCAGGTTGGGTCCTTCCTGGCCATTAGGAGGAGTCCTCCAGGTGAGCCGGCGACCGAGCAGACCAGCTTGGAATCTACCTCTTCACAGAGTGGGGGTTTTCTCACGCGAGAGGAGGGAGAGACCTACACACTTCCTGTTCCGACAGAGCAGCCGGAGTCGACGGATTTCTCCTGTCAGGTCGGGGGTTTCCTGGCCACAGAGAGGGGTCATCTGGGCTTCCGGGTGGTGGCGGTGACCGGCGGGGCGGCTTCATCCGCCGGGAGCGGGGGTTCACGCTCGTCCTCGGAGGTGGAGTCGTCGTCGGCTGCCGCGCCAGTCTCTGCAGCAGAGCACCAGCAGACTCCAGAAACGACGCAAGAGGATACCGAAACAATTCAAGTTGGAAAAATGTACACTCAGTGTCCACCAGGAGACACATACAATATCTGTGAGGAAACATTAAGACTATCAAGACTGGAGGAACCCACAGTCCTAAACGCGGCTCTGAGGCAGCTGGTGAGGGTCGGGCATCCTCGCGGAGAGAGGGTCACATTCCCGGCACTGGAGGATGCAGACTGTATTCATCTTGCCGCGTTAAACATTCCCACAGACTTCGAAAAATTACAAGACCTAGTGTCAAAATTATATATCAGACGGGGTCGGGAGTTCGATATTGACAAGACCTATAAAAACATGGTCAAGATGCACGGCAGGATTGGTTTTGATCCTGCCCAGGTATGGCCTGATAGCCATTTCTACACCAGACATCCGGACTAAGATAAAAGTCCTGCAAATAAATGCTATGAGGAGCTCCCTCGTAACTCAGGAGCTCCGAAAGATAGCGGAAGAAAAGAACATCGATGTTATGCTAATTCAAGAGCCAAGTTCTGCCTCCGGCAAGGTCACAGGCTTTCCCGTCACTGCCCAGGTAATATCAATGGGTCCAAATCCCATGTCAGCAATTGTCATTTACAACAAGTTAATTAAAACCACTGTCTTGACACAGTATTGCACCTCCCATGTAACGGTTGTGGAGATAAACTTTTATAATACATTTTGGTATATAATCAATATATACTGTCAATACAGGGATCCAATCAATATTTATCTTGGGCAGTTATCTACAGTATTGAGAGCCCTAGCAGGCAAAGCAATAATAATAGCAATGGACAGTAACGCAAAATCCCCCCTATGGCACAGCCAAGTTCAAGATCAAAGAGGACAGGCACTGGAAGATATAATTATGGAATATAATTTAAATGTTGTAAATCTCCCCGGCAACCCTCCTACCTACAGGAGCAGAGCTGGGGCAGCGTCCTTTATTGATGTCACGCTCTGTACAACAAACATTGTGAATACTATCCAAAATTGGCAGGTCGATGACAACATTACCACCAGTGATCATAACGCTATTGAATTTACGATAGCATCACAAGTGGAGCGTGTGCCAGAGGGGTGGACAATGCAGTACGACTACGGGAGAGCAGACTGGGACCTGTTGGAGGCGGAATTTCATCCTCCGGAGCTGGGAGACGGTCCTTTTGAAGTGGAGGAGGCCGTAGGGGCCTTAATTGTCTCAATCAGGGCGGCTTTGGCCGCGGCAATACCAACGCGAAGGCGCTTCATACGAAAAGCGACTTCTCCATGGACTCCAGAGCTCACCCGGCTCAGGCAGTCTATGAGAAGAGCACGAAGCAGCTATCAAAGGTCCTTCACCCAGGAGGAACGGCACTACCATCTTGCCCAGTATAGGAGAAGGAAATGGCTCTTCAAGGAGTCTCTCCGACAACATCGCCAGCGGAGCTGGGAAGATTTTGTAAAGTCTCATCTGACTCTGGATCCATGGGGTACACCATACAAAATAGTTAGGGAAAAAATTCATTCACCAATGCATCTCTCGACTGTAAGAGTCGGCGACGCAGACAGAATGACACAGGACTGGTCAGAGACCGCTGAGGAGCTACTGAGGGTGCTCCTCCCAGACGATCGACCTGACACTGACACCGAGATGCAGCAGGAAATAAGACGGCAAGACCAGTTACACTACTACAATAACATACAGGTGTACCCCTACTCCATCGAGGAAGTGAAGGCAGCTATTCGCTCCTTTGCAAAGCGCAAGGCCCCGGGGCCGGATGCAATTCCTGCAGAAGTTCTGCAATGCATTGCAAACAAACTGGCTCCGGGCCTCACGAAAATATACAACAGATGCATGGAAACACAGGTCTTCCCAACCTGCTGGAAGACGGCAGAAGTTATTATTATTAAAAAGGCTCCTGATAAGGACCCAATGATGCCCAAATCCTACCGTCCGATTTGTCTCCTGGACGTCTTGGGAAAGACATTTGAGAAGCTGCTGGTCTCTAGACTGTCTAGTCATAGAGTCCTACGTGGAATGAGTGACTCGCAATACGGATTCCGAGCTCGAAAGTCAACTTCCGATGCTATCAACAAAGTCGTAAGTATTGTACACTCATCCACGCGGAAGTACGTCCTCGGAGTCATGGTGGATATTTCGGGTGCCTTCGACAATCTGTGGTGGCCGGCGCTCTTCTCTCGACTTCGAGAGTTGGAGTGCCCGGCGGCGCTATATGGTTGTCTGAGGGACTACTGCAGAAATAGAGTCGCCAGAATCACGGCTCCTGGTGTCGTGGTGTCTAAGAACATCTCAAAGGGCTGTCCACAGGGATCTGTGTGCGGCCCCTTGTTTTGGGACGTGAATATGGACCCATTACTGAACACACTAGAAAGGAACAACATGACATTAGGAGTCGTGGCGTATGCAGACGACCTCCTCGTTCTTGTTGAGGGTGACAGCCGTGCCGAGATTGAGACAAGAGCGGCCCATGTATCCGAAATACTGATACAATGGTGCCAAAGTTCAAAACTGGAAATCGCGCCTCATAAATCAAGTTTCATCTTGCTGAAAGGAAGACTAGCCAGGGACCCAATCATAAGATTAAACAACCGTATAGTCGCAAGAACACGCGCTGCGAAGTACTTGGGCGTCTTCATAGACGAAGCCTGGAGCTACATCCCACATATAAATCACGTTGCCTCCAAGGCCTTGGCAGTATTAAACAAATTAATAAGTATAGCCCAACGGCGTTTCCATCTCCCTCCGATTGCAACAAAAATGTATAATAACTGTGTCTTGGTACCAATTGTGGGATACGGCTCCAGTGCCTGGGCCCACAAACTCACTCAGGTCAAGCCTGCCACTATGGTAAGAAGGATACAGCGTAATGTAATACTAAGGTGTGTAGGCGCATTTGGTACAACACCTACAGATGCACTGTGTCTAATCATGGGACTCTGCCCTTTAGATCTGTTAATTAGACAGCAGGCTGCAATATACTGGCTTTCCAAACGAAAACACCAACAAGTTACATTAATAATGGGTGAACACCTCAATAATGTTAAAGAAATTAAACAAAAAACGATCAATCTCTGGAAACAACATTGGGATGCATCCGATACAGGAAGGCGTGTCTATGACCTCCTTCCAAGTATTCAGGAAAGAATACGTATGAAACACTTCGTCCCCTCTCAAGGCATTGTACACTTCCTAACAGGACACGGCCCATATCCTGTGTATCTCCATCGGATTGGAAGTCGTCCGACACCTGAGTGCGTTTGTGGCGCCCCTGTGGGGACGCCCGAGCACGTAGTGTTTGAATGTCCCGACTTTGATCCAGTCGCCTCAGAGCTAAGGCTTGAAATTCAAGACCAAACAGTCAGGAACATTTTGAGAAACCCTGAGAAATATAACA
>NW_026062287.1:222500-227500 GCF_023897955.1 Schistocerca gregaria
CCTTAACCTAACCCACGTTGTCCCTTAACCTAACCCACGTTGTCCCTTAACCTAACCCACGTTGTCCCTTAACCTAACCCACGTTGTCCCTTAACCTAACCCACGTTGTCCCTTAACCTAACCCACGTTGTCCCTTAACCTAACCCACGTTGTCCCTTAACCTAACCCACGTTGTCCCTTAACCTAACCCACGTTGTCCCTTAACCTAACCCACGTTGTCCCTTAACCTAACCCACGTTGTCCCTTTGCCTAACATAGTTCACTGCTCGGAATCGCTGGTGTCGTTGTTATCCTCATGTAGATGTCTTGCGAGTGTTGCTTACTTTCCACATATTCCCGCTATCCACTGTCAATTGTACTGCAATAGGACTATATCGGCCCCCCCCCCCTCTGTCCCCCTCTTTGTGTCTCTGTCCTCTCAAGCTGGTCGGTCTGGCGTGTGAGTGTTAAATGAGCCTCGCAGCTGTTCAGTTGCATTCAGATGTCGACGCCCTCAGTGTACGTCGTGGTATGGTCTGTGTCCATTGTCCGCTGATGTCGTACGCGTAACCCACACGCTGTACCGATCATCGGTAGTTACGTACAGAGTGAAGTAGTGTGATACGTGTGACTGTACGCTGGCTGTGCCCAACGGTGTCGAATCTCAATTTCCATATGTTGTGCTCGATGCTACTTGTCTCGTCTCCCAATAACAGCTAGGTTGCACTGTGGTACGCCGTAGAGGCGTGTGGGAGGAACGTACGAACGCATTGTATGTCACCCTGGGTCGCTGGGGGTGGTGGTGCGGTGAGTCAGGTCAGGTCAGGTCAGGTCAGGTCAGCGTGAGCCGTCTGATGTAGTGACGCGTGTATTCCGACTTTGTCGTATTGCCTCACACAAAGTGCTACCCTGGTGGACCGCGTTCCATATCTGGGACATGCCGCAGATGCCGGTTGACAGTGGATCGCGGAAGGGACATCGCATACTTGCGCGGGCCACCTTCCACGTGTTCTCTTCTGCACATGTCGCAGTGTGTATGTGGTCTGATGTAGCGTGTCGTGACACATGACATCCTGGCATGCAAGAATTGTTGAATTCGCAAATGTAGGTGGACATCTACGTTTACTGCCCAAGATACGCAAATGAACTGGAAATCCGTTGTTGAGCGGTTGTTCACGCTGGAGGTGAATCTGTGATGGCGACGATCGGTACAGCTATTAACCGGTTGTTTCAGCGGTACCCGCCACATCCACACACGTGACTAGGCCCATGTGGGTATGAAGCGATACGCGGCGGTGGCTTGGTGGGACTGTTCCCGGCCGGTGAAGGGGGGCCGCCCGGCGTGTTGGCCGCGCGCTGCGTGGGCGCACGCGCAACAGCCGGCTGGTGGGGGGCGCCGAGTGGCAGGAGCGCCAGCCGACGGGCCCGGCAGGCGGCGCAGCTACGCTGCGGCGCACCCTGCACGCGGCGCCTGGCGGCCAAAGTTGGTTCAGCCGAGCCCGGTGCGAAGCGCGGTGGACATCTGCAGTGTGCTGGTCTGATTGAGGACTGTGTGCGTTGAGGATGCGCCGCCGCCTGGCACTCGGCGCCGCGACGCCGTCTGCTGCTCGGTCGCCCCAGCGGTTCTCGCAGGTGGTTTGTATCGCAGTTGTGCGGACGTGTTGGCGCGTGCGCTGTGCTGGGAGAGTTCGCTTCTGCACCCAAGTGGGGCTTTGCCCTTGTGTGGCGCTGGCGTTGGAGCTGCCGGTCACCATAGGTGGCGCGTGTTGTCTCCCGCCGGCAATGCCACGACAGCACGCTCCCGGGCCTCTGTCGGCAGCGGCAAGCTCAGTTGGGAGCAAGGGTGTTCGCACTAAAACCGTCTACTCGCCTAACTCCGGGCGATTGCGCCTCTCTCGAAACCGACCAAGTACCTAGGACGGCGCTGCGCGCCGCCGGGACCTGAGAGGGTTTCGAGGTGTATCGTGCAGGGGAGCTCGGCCTCCTCCTGTTTGCAGAATAATTGAGCGGACGCTTGCGTGTTCGCGCGGGCCCCCGGGACACACTCCCGGGCGGCCGGCTGCTCAGCTCTAGTTGACGCAGCTCCCTGGTTGATCCTGCCAGTAGTCATATGCTTGTCTCAAAGATTAAGCCATGCATGTCTCAGTACAAGCCGCATTAAGGTGAAACCGCGAATGGCTCATTAAATCAGTTATGGTTCCTTAGATCGTACCCACGTTACTTGGATAACTGTGGTAATTCTAGAGCTAATACATGCAAACAGAGTCCCGACCAGAGATGGAAGGGACGCTTTTATTAGATCAAAACCAATCGGATTGGCTTGTCTGGTCCGTTTGCCTTGGTGACTCTGAATAACTTTGGGCTGATCGCACGGTCCTCGTACCGGCGACGCATCTTTCAAATGTCTGCCTTATCAACTGTCGATGGTAGGTTCTGCGCCTACCATGGTTGTAACGGGTAACGGGGAATCAGGGTTCGATTCCGGAGAGGGAGCCTGAGAAACGGCTACCACATCCAAGGAAGGCAGCAGGCGCGCAAATTACCCACTCCCGGCACGGGGAGGTAGTGACGAAAAATAACGATACGGGACTCATCCGAGGCCCCGTAATCGGAATGAGTACACTTTAAATCCTTTAACGAGTATCTATTGGAGGGCAAGTCTGGTGCCAGCAGCCGCGGTAATTCCAGCTCCAATAGCGTATATTAAAGTTGTTGCGGTTAAAAAGCTCGTAGTTGGATTTGTGTCCCACGCTGTTGGTTCACCGCCCGTCGGTGTTTAACTGGCATGTATCGTGGGACGTCCTGCCGGTGGGGCGAGCCGAAGGGGTGCTTTCGCGTCCCGAGGCGGACCCCGTTTAAATCCTACCAGGGTGCTCTTTGTTGAGTGTCTCGGTGGGCCGGCACGTTTACTTTGAACAAATTAGAGTGCTTAAAGCAGGCAAGCCCGCCTGAATACTGTGTGCATGGAATAATGGAATAGGACCTCGGTTCTATTTTGTTGGTTTTCGGAACCCGAGGTAATGATTAATAGGGACAGGCGGGGGCATTCGTATTGCGACGTTAGAGGTGAAATTCTTGGATCGTCGCAAGACGAACAGAAGCGAAAGCATTTGCCAAGTATGTTTTCATTAATCAAGAACGAAAGTTAGAGGTTCGAAGGCGATCAGATACCGCCCTAGTTCTAACCATAAACGATGCCAGCCAGCGATCCGCCGCAGTTCCTCCGATGACTCGGCGGGCAGCCTCCGGGAAACCAAAGCTTTTGGGTTCCGGGGGAAGTATGGTTGCAAAGCTGAAACTTAAAGGAATTGACGGAAGGGCACCACCAGGAGTGGAGCCTGCGGCTTAATTTGACTCAACACGGGAAACCTCACCAGGCCCGGACACCGGAAGGATTGACAGATTGATAGCTCTTTCTTGATTCGGTGGGTGGTGGTGCATGGCCGTTCTTAGTTGGTGGAGCGATTTGTCTGGTTAATTCCGATAACGAACGAGACTCTAGCCTGCTAACTAGTCGCGTGACATCCTTCGTGCTGTCAGCGATTACTTTTCTTCTTAGAGGGACAGGCGGCTTCTAGCCGCACGAGATTGAGCAATAACAGGTCTGTGATGCCCTTAGATGTTCTGGGCCGCACGCGCGCTACACTGAAGGAATCAGCGTGTCTTCCTAGGCCGAAAGGTCGGGGTAACCCGCTGAACCTCCTTCGTGCTAGGGATTGGGGCTTGCAATTGTTCCCCATGAACGAGGAATTCCCAGTAAGCGCGAGTCATAAGCTCGCGTTGATTACGTCCCTGCCCTTTGTACACACCGCCCGTCGCTACTACCGATTGAATGATTTAGTGAGGTCTTCGGACTGGTACGCGGCATCGACTCTGTCGTTGCCGATGCTACCGGAAAGATGACCAAACTTGATCATTTAGAGGAAGTAAAAGTCGTAACAAGGTTTCCGTAGGTGAACCTGCGGAAGGATCATTACCGACTAGACTGCATGTCTTTCGATGTGCGTGTCGTGTCGCGCAACACGCTACCTGTACGGCAGTGGCCGTGCGCCGCGTGCGGAACCACGCGTGCCTCTCAAAACTAGCGGAAGTGTTGTTGTTGTTGTGTGGTACGAGCGCTGAAGCTCTGGAGCGGCTGGCCTGCGGTACCTGGCGCCTGGCGCCGGTTTTGAATGACGTTCGCCCGAGTGCCTGTCCGCTCCGGTGTGGAGCCGTACGACGCCCATCGGCTGTGAGGCCGTTGGACACAAAAAAAATAGTGGAACAGGGGCCGTCAGACGCCTCAGTCCCGCAAATGCTACTGTCTTGAAAGAGACAGTGGGAGACTGAAAAGGAAAAGATCACCCAGGACGGTGGATCACTCGGCTCGTGGGTCGATGAAGAACGCAGCAAATTGCGCGTCGACATGTGAACTGCAGGACACATGAACATCGACGTTTCGAACGCACATTGCGGTCCATGGATTCCGTTCCCGGGCCACGTCTGGCTGAGGGTCGGCTACGTATACTGAAGCGCGCGGCGTTTGTCCCGCTTCGGAGACGTGGGAGTGTCGTGGTCGCCTGTGTGGCCGGCCGCGTCTCCTTAAACGTGCGATGCGCGCCCGTCGCCTGGCGGTTCGCATACCGGTACTTTCTCGGTAGCGTGCACAGCCGGCTGGCGGTGTGGCGTGCGACACCTCGTACAACGACCTCAGAGCAGGCGAGACTACCCGCTGAATTTAAGCATATTACTAAGCGGAGGAAAAGAAACTAACAAGGATTCCCCCAGTAGCGGCGAGCGAACAGGGAAGAGTCCAGCACCGAACCCCGCAGGCTGCCGCCTGTCGTGGCATGTGGTGTTTGGGAGGGTCCACTACCCCGACGCCTCGCGCCGAGCCCAAGTCCAACTTGAATGAGGCCACGGCCCGTAGAGGGTGCCAGGCCCGTAGCGGCCGGTGCGAGCGTCGGCGGGACCTCTCCTTCGAGTCGGGTTGCTTGAGAGTGCAGCTCCAAGTGGGTGGTAAACTCCATCTGAGACTAAAT
>NW_026062287.1:232500-240000 GCF_023897955.1 Schistocerca gregaria
TGTTCCGTTCCGCCGCACAATGGTGACGGTGACCGCTGCCTGCGGTGGCAACGCTGGGCACAGTCGATACTCGCCGTGTGGTGGAAGGTAAACATTATGCGGTACATCAGTACTTTCCTAATAGTTCGGTCGTCTCACGGCACTGCTTAGTAAATGATGCAAGGCCACATATAGATGATTTATGCGAATGTCCCTATACGTGCTGTAAGACTGGGCACACAACGTGAATCGCACGTCAGCCAGACACTCGAACATGCACCACTCTCGGCCTGCAACGGAGACACACAATACGTAAACATCTGGAATGCGACAATGTCGAGTGCATCCTCTCTGCGACATTGCACCGTCGACACTATGATAACCAGAGCAGTAGGTCCACCTATAAAAGCACAATACCCCACTCCTCCGACAACTACCATTGCTCAGATAAACCAACACACATCCTACACAGAGGGGCACCAAATATCACCCCCCGCCCTCGTGTTATACCACATGAAAAATTGCAGAAGTGAGAGACACAGACCCGCCAGCCTCTTGCTACAAGCATCGAACCGACGTGACGTATCTGACGGTGACTCAGGCATCCGCGTACTGCCACCACTATCCACCCCCCCCCCCCTCTCTCTCTCTTCCCCCTTTCCCACAATACCAAATTTAACCAACTTTATTGCTTAACCTAACTGTGGCTGTACCAGATTATCGCTTAACCTAACTGTGGCTGTACCAGATTATCGCTTAACCTAACTGTGGCTGTACCAGATTATCGCTTAACCTAACTGTGGCTGTACCAGATTATCGCTTAACCTAACTGTGGCTGTACCAGATTATCGCTTAACCTAACTGTGGCTGTACCAGATTATCGCTTAACCTAACTGTGGCTGTACCAGATTATCGCTTAACCTAACTGTGGCTGTACCAGATTATCGCTTAACCTAACTGTGGCTGTACCAGATTATCGCTTAACCTAACTGTGGCTGTACCAGATCATCGCTTAACCTAACTGTGGCTGTACCAGATCATCGCTTAACCTAACTGTGGCTGTACCAGATTATCGCTTAACCTAACTCAATTTGTCCCTTAACCTAACTCAAGTTGTCCCTTAACCTAACTCAAGTTGTCCCTTAACCTAACTCAAGTTGTCCCTTAACCTAACTCAAGTTGTCCCTTAACCTAACTCAAGTTGTCCCTTAACCTAACTCAAGTTGTCCCTTAACCTAACTCAAGTTGTCCCTTAACCTAACTCAAGTTGTCCCTTAACCTAACTCAAGTTGTCCCTTAACCTAACTCAAGTTGTCCCTTAACCTAACTCAAGTTGTCCCTTAACCTAACTCAAGTTGTCCCTTAACCTAACTCAAGTTGTCCCTTAACCTAACTCAAGTTGTCCCTTAACCTAACTCAAGTTGTCCCTTAACCTAACTCAAGTTGTCCCTTAACCTAACTCAAGTTGTCCCTTAACCTAACTCAAGTTGTCCCTTAACCTAACCCACGTTGTCCCTTAACCTAACCCACGTTGTCCCTTAACCTAACCCACGTTGTCCCTTAACCTAACCCACGTTGTCCCTTAACCTAACCCACGTTGTCCCTTAACCTAACCCACGTTGTCCCTTAACCTAACCCACGTTGTCCCTTAACCTAACCCACGTTGTCCCTTAACCTAACCCACGTTGTCCCTTAACCTAACCCACGTTGTCCCTTAACCTAACCCACGTTGTCCCTTAACCTAACCCACGTTGTCCCTTAACCTAACCCACGTTGTCCCTTAACCTAACCCACGTTGTCCCTTAACCTAACCCACGTTGTCCCTTAACCTAACCCACGTTGTCCCTTAACCTAACCCACGTTGTCCCTTTGCCTAACATAGTTCACTGCTCGGAATCTCTGGTGTCGTTGTTATCCTCATGTAGATGTCTTGCGAGTGTTGCTTACTTTCCACATATTCCCGCTATCCACTGTCAATTGTACTGCAATAGGACTATATCGGCCCCCCCCCCCCCCTCTGTCCCCCTCTTTGTGTCTCTGTCCTCTCAAGCTGGTCGGTCTGGCGTGTGAGTGTTAAATGAGCCTCGCAGCTGTTCAGTTGCATTCAGATGTCGACGCCCTCAGTGTACGTCGTGGTATGGTCTGTGTCCATTGTCCGCTGATGTCGTACGCGTAACCCACACGCTGTACCGATCATCGGTAGTTACGTACAGAGTGAAGTAGTGTGATACGTGTGACTGTACGCTGGCTGTGCCCAACGGTGTCGAATCTCAATTTCCATATGTTGTGCTCGATGCTACTTGTCTCGTCTCCCAATAACAGCTAGGTTGCACTGTGGTACGCCGTAGAGGCGTGTGGGAGGAACGTACGAACGCATTGTATGTCACCCTGGGTCGCTGGGGGTGGTGGTGCGGTGAGTCAGGTCAGGTCAGGTCAGGTCAGGTCAGCGTGAGCCGTCTGATGTAGTGACGCGTGTATTCCGACTTTGTCGTATTGCCTCACACAAAGTGCTACCCTGGTGGACCGCGTTCCATATCTGGGACATGCCGCAGATGCCGGTTGACAGTGGATCGCGGAAGGGACATCGCATACTTGCGCGGGCCACCTTCCACGTGTTCTCTTCTGCACATGTCGCAGTGTGTATGTGGTCTGATGTAGCGTGTCGTGACACATGACATCCTGGCATGCAAGAATTGTTGAATTCGCAAATGTAGGTGGACATCTACGTTTACTGCCCAAGATACGCAAATGAACTGGAAATCCGTTGTTGAGCGGTTGTTCACGCTGGAGGTGAATCTGTGATGGCGACGATCGGTACAGCTATTAACCGGTTGTTTCAGCGGTACCCGCCACATCCACACACGTGACTAGGCCCATGTGGGTATGAAGCGATACGCGGCGGTGGCTTGGTGGGACTGTTCCCGGCCGGTGAAGGGGGGCCGCCCGGCGTGTTGGCCGCGCGCTGCGTGGGCGCACGCGCAACAGCCGGCTGGTGGGGGGCGCCGAGTGGCAGGAGCGCCAGCCGACGGGCCCGGCAGGCGGCGCAGCTACGCTGCGGCGCACCCTGCACGCGGCGCCTGGCGGCCAAAGTTGGTTCAGCCGAGCCCGGTGCGAAGCGCGGTGGACATCTGCAGTGTGCTGGTCTGATTGAGGACTGTGTGCGTTGAGGATGCGCCGCCGCCTGGCACTCGGCGCCGCGACGCCGTCTGCTGCTCGGTCGCCCCAGCGGTTCTCGCAGGTGGTTTGTATCGCAGTTGTGCGGACGTGTTGGCGCGTGCGCTGTGCTGGGAGAGTTCGCTTCTGCACCCAAGTGGGGCTTTGCCCTTGTGTGGCGCTGGCGTTGGAGCTGCCGGTCACCATAGGTGGCGCGTGTTGTCTCCCGCCGGCAATGCCACGACAGCACGCTCCCGGGCCTCTGTCGGTAGCGGCAAGCTCAGTTGGGAGCAAGGGTGTTCGCACTAAAACCGTCTACTCGCCTAACTCCGGGCGATTGCGCCTCTCTCGAAACCGACCAAGTACCTAGGACGGCGCTGCGCGCCGCCGGGACCTGAGAGGGTTTCGAGGTGTATCGTGCAGGGGAGCTCGGCCTCCTCCTGTTTGCAGAATAATTGAGCGGACGCTTGCGTGTTCGCGCGGGCCCCCGGGACACACTCCCGGGCGGCCGGCTGCTCAGCTCTAGTTGACGCAGCTCCCTGGTTGATCCTGCCAGTAGTCATATGCTTGTCTCAAAGATTAAGCCATGCATGTCTCAGTACAAGCCGCATTAAGGTGAAACCGCGAATGGCTCATTAAATCAGTTATGGTTCCTTAGATCGTACCCACGTTACTTGGATAACTGTGGTAATTCTAGAGCTAATACATGCAAACAGAGTCCCGACCAGAGATGGAAGGGACGCTTTTATTAGATCAAAACCAATCGGATTGGCTTGTCTGGTCCGTTTGCCTTGGTGACTCTGAATAACTTTGGGCTGATCGCACGGTCCTCGTACCGGCGACGCATCTTTCAAATGTCTGCCTTATCAACTGTCGATGGTAGGTTCTGCGCCTACCATGGTTGTAACGGGTAACGGGGAATCAGGGTTCGATTCCGGAGAGGGAGCCTGAGAAACGGCTACCACATCCAAGGAAGGCAGCAGGCGCGCAAATTACCCACTCCCGGCACGGGGAGGTAGTGACGAAAAATAACGATACGGGACTCATCCGAGGCCCCGTAATCGGAATGAGTACACTTTAAATCCTTTAACGAGTATCTATTGGAGGGCAAGTCTGGTGCCAGCAGCCGCGGTAATTCCAGCTCCAATAGCGTATATTAAAGTTGTTGCGGTTAAAAAGCTCGTAGTTGGATTTGTGTCCCACGCTGTTGGTTCACCGCCCGTCGGTGTTTAACTGGCATGTATCGTGGGACGTCCTGCCGGTGGGGCGTGCCGAAGGGGTGCTTTCGCGTCCCGAGGCGGACCCCGTTTAAATCCTACCAGGGTGCTCTTTGTTGAGTGTCTCGGTGGGCCGGCACGTTTACTTTGAACAAATTAGAGTGCTTAAAGCAGGCAAGCCCGCCTGAATACTGTGTGCATGGAATAATGGAATAGGACCTCGGTTCTATTTTGTTGGTTTTCGGAACCCGAGGTAATGATTAATAGGGACAGGCGGGGGCATTCGTATTGCGACGTTAGAGGTGAAATTCTTGGATCGTCGCAAGACGAACAGAAGCGAAAGCATTTGCCAAGTATGTTTTCATTAATCAAGAACGAAAGTTAGAGGTTCGAAGGCGATCAGATACCGCCCTAGTTCTAACCATAAACGATGCCAGCCAGCGATCCGCCGCAGTTCCTCCGATGACTCGGCGGGCAGCCTCCGGGAAACCAAAGCTTTTGGGTTCCGGGGGAAGTATGGTTGCAAAGCTGAAACTTAAAGGAATTGACGGAAGGGCACCACCAGGAGTGGAGCCTGCGGCTTAATTTGACTCAACACGGGAAACCTCACCAGGCCCGGACACCGGAAGGATTGACAGATTGATAGCTCTTTCTTGATTCGGTGGGTGGTGGTGCATGGCCGTTCTTAGTTGGTGGAGCGATTTGTCTGGTTAATTCCGATAACGAACGAGACTCTAGCCTGCTAACTAGTCGCGTGACATCCTTCGTGCTGTCAGCGATTACTTTTCTTCTTAGAGGGACAGGCGGCTTCTAGCCGCACGAGATTGAGCAATAACAGGTCTGTGATGCCCTTAGATGTTCTGGGCCGCACGCGCGCTACACTGAAGGAATCAGCGTGTCTTCCTAGGCCGAAAGGTCGGGGTAACCCGCTGAACCTCCTTCGTGCTAGGGATTGGGGCTTGCAATTGTTCCCCATGAACGAGGAATTCCCAGTAAGCGCGAGTCATAAGCTCGCGTTGATTACGTCCCTGCCCTTTGTACACACCGCCCGTCGCTACTACCGATTGAATGATTTAGTGAGGTCTTCGGACTGGTACGCGGCATCGACTCTGTCGTTGCCGATGCTACCGGAAAGATGACCAAACTTGATCATTTAGAGGAAGTAAAAGTCGTAACAAGGTTTCCGTAGGTGAACCTGCGGAAGGATCATTACCGACTAGACTGCATGTCTTTCGATGTGCGTGTCGTGTCGCGCAACACGCTACCTGTACGGCAGTGGCCGTGCGCCGCGTGCGGAACCACGCGTGCCTCTCAAAACTAGCGGAAGTGTTGTTGTTGTTGTGTGGTACGAGCGCTGAAGCTCTGGAGCGGCTGGCCTGCGGTACCTGGCGCCTGGCGCCGGTTTTGAATGACGTTCGCCCGAGTGCCTGTCCGCTCCGGTGTGGAGCCGTACGACGCCCATCGGCTGTGAGGCCGTTGGACACAAAAAAAATAGTGGAACAGGGGCCGTCAGACGCCTCAGTCCCGCAAATGCTACTGTCTTGAAAGAGACAGTGGGAGACTGAAAAGGAAAAGATCACCCAGGACGGTGGATCACTCGGCTCGTGGGTCGATGAAGAACGCAGCAAATTGCGCGTCGACATGTGAACTGCAGGACACATGAACATCGACGTTTCGAACGCACATTGCGGTCCATGGATTCCGTTCCCGGGCCACGTCTGGCTGAGGGTCGGCTACGTATACTGAAGCGCGCGGCGTTTGTCCCGCTTCGGAGACGTGGGAGTGTCGTGGTCGCCTGTGTGGCCGGCCGCGTCTCCTTAAACGTGCGATGCGCGCCCGTCGCCTGGCGGTTCGCATACCGGTACTTTCTCGGTAGCGTGCACAGCCGGCTGGCGGTGTGGCGTGCGACACCTCGTACAACGACCTCAGAGCAGGCGAGACTACCCGCTGAATTTAAGCATATTACTAAGCGGAGGAAAAGAAACTAACAAGGATTCCCCCAGTAGCGGCGAGCGAACAGGGAAGAGTCCAGCACCGAACCCCGCAGGCTGCCGCCTGTCGTGGCATGTGGTGTTTGGGAGGGTCCACTACCCCGACGCCTCGCGCCGAGCCCAAGTCCAACTTGAATGAGGCCACGGCCCGTAGAGGGTGCCAGGCCCGTAGCGGCCGGTGCGAGCGTCGGCGGGACCTCTCCTTCGAGTCGGGTTGCTTGAGAGTGCAGCTCCAAGTGGGTGGTAAACTCCATCTGAGACTAAATATGACCACGAGACCGATAGCGAACAAGTACCGTGAGGGAAAGTTGAAAAGAACTTTGAAGAGAGAGTTCAAAAGTACGTGAAACCGTTCTGGGGTAAACGTGAGAAGTCCGAAAGGTCGAACGGGTGAGATTCACGCCCATCCGGCCACTGGCCCCCGCCCTCGGCAGATGGGGCCGGCCGCCCGCGCGGAGCAATCCGCGGCGGGGTCGTGTCCGGTTGCCTTTCCACTCGCCGCGGGGTGGGGCCGTTCCGGTGTGCGGTGGGCCGCACTTCTCCCCTAGTAGGACGTCGCGACCCGCTGGGTGCCGGCCTACGGCCCGGGTGCGCAGCCTGTCCTTCCGCGGGCCTCGGTTCGCGTCTGTTGGGCAGAGCCCCGGTGTCCTGGCTGGCTGCTCGGCGGTATATCTGGAGGAGTCGATTCGCCCCTTTGGGCGCTCGGGCTCCCGGCAAGCGCGCGCGGTTCTTCCCGGATGACGGACCTACCTGGCCCGGCCCCGGACCCGCGCCGCTGTTGGCTCGGGATGCTCTCGGGCGGAATAATCGCTCCCGTCAGCGGCGCTTCAGCTTTGGACAATTTCACGACCCGTCTTGAAACACGGACCAAGGAGTCTAACATGTGCGCGAGTCATTGGGCTGTACGAAACCTAAAGGCGTAATGAAAGTGAAGGTCTCGCCTTGCGCGGGCCGAGGGAGGATGGGGCTTCCCCGCCCTTCACGGGGCGGCGGCCTCCGCACTCCCGGGGCGTCTCGTCCTCATTGCGAGGTGAGGCGCACCTAGAGCGTACACGTTGGGACCCGAAAGATGGTGAACTATGCCTGGCCAGGACGAAGTCAGGGGAAACCCTGATGGAGGTCCGTAGCGATTCTGACGTGCAAATCGATCGTCGGAGCTG
>NW_026062287.1:245000-256188 GCF_023897955.1 Schistocerca gregaria
CTTAACCTAACTGTGGCTGTACCAGATTATCGCTTAACCTAACTGTGGCTGTACCAGATTATCGCTTAACCTAACTGTGGCTGTACCAGATCATCGCTTAACCTAACTGTGGCTGTACCAGATCATCGCTTAACCTAACTGTGGCTGTACCAGATTATCGCTTAACCTAACTCAATTTGTCCCTTAACCTAACTCAATTTGTCCCTTAACCTAACTCAAGTTGTCCCTTAACCTAACTCAAGTTGTCCCTTAACCTAACTCAAGTTGTCCCTTAACCTAACTCAAGTTGTCCCTTAACCTAACTCAAGTTGTCCCTTAACCTAACTCAAGTTGTCCCTTAACCTAACTCAAGTTGTCCCTTAACCTAACTCAAGTTGTCCCTTAACCTAACTCAAGTTGTCCCTTAACCTAACTCAAGTTGTCCCTTAACCTAACTCAAGTTGTCCCTTAACCTAACTCAAGTTGTCCCTTAACCTAACTCAAGTTGTCCCTTAACCTAACTCAAGTTGTCCCTTAACCTAACTCAAGTTGTCCCTTAACCTAACTCAAGTTGTCCCTTAACCTAACTCAAGTTGTCCCTTAACCTAACCCACGTTGTCCCTTAACCTAACCCACGTTGTCCCTTAACCTAACCCACGTTGTCCCTTAACCTAACCCACGTTGTCCCTTAACCTAACCCACGTTGTCCCTTAACCTAACCCACGTTGTCCCTTAACCTAACCCACGTTGTCCCTTAACCTAACCCACGTTGTCCCTTAACCTAACCCACGTTGTCCCTTAACCTAACCCACGTTGTCCCTTAACCTAACCCACGTTGTCCCTTAACCTAACCCACGTTGTCCCTTAACCTAACCCACGTTGTCCCTTAACCTAACCCACGTTGTCCCTTAACCTAACCCACGTTGTCCCTTAACCTAACCCACGTTGTCCCTTTGCCTAACATAGTTCACTGCTCGGAATCTCTGGTGTCGTTGTTATCCTCATGTAGATGTCTTGCGAGTGTTGCTTACTTTCCACATATTCCCGCTATCCACTGTCAATTGTACTGCAATAGGACTATATCGGCCCCCCCCCCCTCTGTCCCCCTCTTTGTGTCTCTGTCCTCTCAAGCTGGTCGGTCTGGCGTGTGAGTGTTAAATGAGCCTCGCAGCTGTTCAGTTGCATTCAGATGTCGACGCCCTCAGTGTACGTCGTGGTATGGTCTGTGTCCATTGTCCGCTGATGTCGTACGCGTAACCCACACGCTGTACCGATCATCGGTAGTTACGTACAGAGTGAAGTAGTGTGATACGTGTGACTGTACGCTGGCTGTGCCCAACGGTGTCGAATCTCGATTTCCATATGTTGTGCTCGATGCTACTTGTCTCGTCTCCCAATAACAGCTAGGTTGCACTGTGGTACGCCGTAGAGGCGTGTGGGAGGAACGTACGAACGCATTGTATGTCACCCTGGGTCGCTGGGGGTGGTGGTGCGGTGAGTCAGGTCAGGTCAGGTCAGGTCAGGTCAGCGTGAGCCGTCTGATGTAGTGACGCGTGTATTCCGACTTTGTCGTATTGCCTCACACAAAGTGCTACCCTGGTGGACCGCGTTCCATATCTGGGACATGCCGCAGATGCCGGTTGACAGTGGATCGCGGAAGGGACATCGCATACTTGCGCGGGCCACCTTCCACGTGTTCTCTTCTGCACATGTCGCAGTGTGTATGTGGTCTGATGTAGCGTGTCGTGACACATGACATCCTGGCATGCAAGAATTGTTGAATTCGCAAATGTAGGTGGACATCTACGTTTACTGCCCAAGATACGCAAATGAACTGGAAATCCGTTGTTGAGCGGTTGTTCACGCTGGAGGTGAATCTGTGATGGCGACGATCGGTACAGCTATTAACCGGTTGTTTCAGCGGTACCCGCCACATCCACACACGTGACTAGGCCCATGTGGGTATGAAGCGATACGCGGCGGTGGCTTGGTGGGACTGTTCCCGGCCGGTGAAGGGGGGCCGCCCGGCGTGTTGGCCGCGCGCTGCGTGGGCGCACGCGCAACAGCCGGCTGGTGGGGGGCGCCGAGTGGCAGGAGCGCCAGCCGACGGGCCCGGCAGGCGGCGCAGCTACGCTGCGGCGCACCCTGCACGCGGCGCCTGGCGGCCAAAGTTGGTTCAGCCGAGCCCGGTGCGAAGCGCGGTGGACATCTGCAGTGTGCTGGTCTGATTGAGGACTGTGTGCGTTGAGGATGCGCCGCCGCCTGGCACTCGGCGCCGCGACGCCGTCTGCTGCTCGGTCGCCCCAGCGGTTCTCGCAGGTGGTTTGTATCGCAGTTGTGCGGACGTGTTGGCGCGTGCGCTGTGCTGGGAGAGTTCGCTTCTGCACCCAAGTGGGGCTTTGCCCTTGTGTGGCGCTGGCGTTGGAGCTGCCGGTCACCATAGGTGGCGCGTGTTGTCTCCCGCCGGCAATGCCACGACAGCACGCTCCCGGGCCTCTGTCGGCAGCGGCAAGCTCAGTTGGGAGCAAGGGTGTTCGCACTAAAACCGTCTACTCGCCTAACTCCGGGCGATTGCGCCTCTCTCGAAACCGACCAAGTACCTAGGACGGCGCTGCGCGCCGCCGGGACCTGAGAGGGTTTCGAGGTGTATCGTGCAGGGGAGCTCGGCCTCCTCCTGTTTGCAGAATAATTGAGCGGACGCTTGCGTGTTCGCGCGGGCCCCCGGGACACACTCCCGGGCGGCCGGCTGCTCAAATCTAGTTGACGCAGCTCCCTGGTTGATCCTGCCAGTAGTCATATGCTTGTCTCAAAGATTAAGCCATGCATGTCTCAGTACAAGCCGCATTAAGGTGAAACCGCGAATGGCTCATTAAATCAGTTATGGTTCCTTAGATCGTACCCACGTTACTTGGATAACTGTGGTAATTCTAGAGCTAATACATGCAAACAGAGTCCCGATACACCAGAAACGAGTGATTCGAGTGCGCCAACGCGAGCTTCCGTGATGTCTGAACCCGCTCCTCAGGACGAGTCGGGACAGGCAACTGAGGAAAACGTTCTACAAAGACACACGAGAATATCATTGCTCCTCGAGCAACATATTAAAAATGGTAAAATTAGTCAAGCGGCTCTGACTATAATCAAAAATGAACTGGCGGCGTGGGCTATCGCAAACGCCAAGCTTGAGGGCCGAGTGGAAGAACTGACAAAAGAAAATGAGAGACTAAGGAAACAACCCGGAAAGACCTGGGCGGCGGTGGTCGCACAAGCGCCACCAAAACCGCAGACTACAAAGGATACCATTGCAAAAGTTACTAAAAGATCTGACACAACGGTATTCCTAAGAACCCTACCAGGCCAAGACACTAGCGTAAAAAGAATACAGGAATTGCTTACGACAACTATCAATCCAGCTAAAGACAAAATTAAAATAAATAAGGTAAAACCCAGCAGAAACTCTGTCATTGTTGAAGTAGCTTCAGAAGAAGACAAAGAGAAACTGTTAAATAATGCAAAACTAAACTCGGTGGTCAAATGCGAGCCACCGAGGAAAAGAAACCCATTGGTCATCTTGTATGATGTACCAACAGTCATGACGAATGAAGAACTGCAAAAATCTATAAAGGCTCAAAATTTTGATGATATGACAGAAGAAGAATTTAAAGCAAACTTCAATTTGAGATTCAAAACCGGGCCTCGGGACCGTGATGTGGTCCATCACGTTGCCGAGGTCTCCGCTCACATGTGGAAAAGAATTACAGCAATGGGCAGACTATATGTCGGCTTTCACGCCATTAACACACGCGACTTTCTGGTCGTACCGCGTTGCCACAATTGTGGAGATCTCGACCACGTTTTGAGGCACTGTACCAGGGGGTCGGCCTGCTCGAAATGTGGCGAGGATGGCCACGTCAGGAAGGACTGTAGGGCTGCGGCGGTTTGTATCCCCTGCAAGAGACGGGGTAAAAAGCCCTGTGGTACCACGGGACGTAGCTGCCCCACCTACAGACTTCTGGAACAAAGGCTCATTTCAAGAATAGACTATGGCTGATCAAACCAAAGCCAACAGGATGCCCAAAAGGAAATCCCCTAGCAAAAGGAGGAGGGATGCCCTGAGGGCGAGTGCTTTCAAGCTTTTCTTGAGGCTGCACATGGGCACCACAGCCAGAACCGTAGATAAAAGCACTCAAACCGACTCTACCACTACGGATAGAGGGACACAAACGATGCCTCTGGCAGTCACGCTCCCCTCCTCCCCAAGCAGGGAAACAAGGCCGACAAAAGACCTACGGCAACGGCATCCTGTACCAGAGACGGTGGCAGTCTCAGCAGAATTAAATATAACAACAAAACAACCAGTTCAAGAAAATAAAATAACTAGTTCAAGTGAACCAGATGCAATAAAAGATCCTGTAGTGAGACTGCCACCTGTCGATCCAGTCAGAGTCTATCCAAACCTGGAACTCACCATGCAACTGGCGAGGCTGGAGCAGCCGACTACCCTGACCACTGCCTTGAGACATGTGGTTCGGGTGGGACATGAATATGGACAGAGAGTCACCTTCTCGGTAATGGAGGCTGTGGACAGAATTCAACTCAAGTCAGTGAATCTCCCCACTGACTTCGGAGCCCTGCGTGACCTACTAAAGAAAGTCTTTGACAGACGTGGAGAAAAATTCGACCTGAATGAAATTTATCGACAAGCTGTTCTGGCAAATGGACGTATCACATTCGACTGGAACAAAACATGGCCTCATGACAGGATTCACACATACACTCCATAGACAACTACATGACGAAAATCACCATTGGCCAACTAAACACCCATAACAGCAGACTTGTCATGCAGGAGTTGCGAAGGGAAGTGGGGGAGAGGAGACTGGATGTGGTCTGCCTGCAGGAGCCGTACTCCCTAAACGGGAAGATTGCTTTCACAGCTGCGACCTGGCAAGTCGTCTGCAGAGGTGAAGACCCAAAAGCGGCAATTATTATCACTAACAAACTGATAAGGGCTACAGTTCTAACGCAGTTCACAACCAGCCACTGCAACGTCGTGGAGCTGCAATCTCCAGCAGGAGCTATTATTATGATCAACACATACTTTCAATATGGTGATGATATTGAAAGACACCTAGCTCATCTCACCACAGCTATCACGGCGTTGCGGGGGCGGAAAACATTTGTGACTGCCGATATGAATGCCAAATCCCCCTTATGGTACAGTGGCACCAGGGATCCCAATGGAGAGAAGGCAGAAGAAGCCATCATGGCCTTGCAGCTTGTAGTGGCTAACAAGCCAGGCAACCCTCCGACCTATGCGGCGGGAGGGGGCCAAGGCACAAACATCGACGTGACCCTGGCTACGCCAAACGCAGCATACCTAATCCAGCAATGGAAAGTAGTTGAGAATGCCACTACAAGTGACCACAATCTTATTACTTTCAACATAGGAGATGGCGAGAGCCGCTGGGCCATGGGGTGGGAAATACAATACAATTACAATAGAGCCGACTGGGAGAGACTTGCTGGGGAGTGCGACATTCCTCCGATATCAGAAGGTGACGACCACAGACACTTTGACGTTGACAACAGAGCCGAAGAACTGGTCTCAGTAATAACTCGAGCAGTCAAGGCAGCCGTACCTACTAGGAGGAGGGCCATGGCGGCCTCTCCATCACCATGGTCTGCTGAACTAGAGGAGATGCGCCGGTCGGTCAGAAGGCTCAGGAGGCACTACCAGCGCAGTGTCGTCTGGCAAGAAAGACAAAGATGGCTGCAGCTTTACCGGGAAGCCAAAGATAACTTCCAAAAACAGCTACGGGAAGTTAGAACAAAAAGTTGGGAACACTTTGTTCTGAACCAACTAGCATTAGACCCATGGGGAGTTCCCTACAGGCTTGTCCGGGAAAAGATCCGTTCTCCGATGGAGCTTTCAACCGTCAGGCATGGGGACCGGATGACGGGGTCTTGGCAGGAAACTGCTGAGGTCCTTCTCCACTCCCTGTTGCCTGATGATACAGCGGATGAGACAGATGAACAACGGCAGCTGCGGGAGAATAACAACAATGCGTATGAAAATGATATGGCAGTCTACCCATTCTCAGAAGAAGAGGTAGCTGGCCACATAAATTCCCTGAAGAGAGGAAAAGCTCCTGGGCCAGACGGTATTGTGGCGGAAGTGGTGCAATTCCTGGCCCCCCAGATAGTCGCCCCTCTAACTCATTTATATAACGAATGCCTCAAGCAGAAAAAGTTCCCTCGAATATGGAAGAGGGCAAATGTGGTAATTATAAAGAAAGGGGCTGACAAAGACCCAGCAGAAACCAAATCTTATAGACCTATCTGCCTGCTTGATCTGCTTGGGAAGATTCTGGAGAGACTTCTGGCTGATAGACTGGCGGCACACCGAGTGCTGTGCGGAATGAGCAACAGGCAGTTTGGCTTCAGGTCTGGACGATCGGCATCTGATGCAATCGCCCTGGCGGCCGAGGTCTGCGGCTCTACCCCGTACAAGTACGTTGTTGGCATCATGGTGGATATAAGTGGCGCCTTCGACAACCTGTGGTGGCCTTCGCTCTTCTCCTGCTTAAGGGAGAAGGAGTGTCCAGGGCCGCTATATGGCTGTCTGAGGAGCTATTGTGAAGATCGGGAGGTCTGGCTATCATCTGCTAGCACAAGAGTAAGGAAAACTATCACCAAGGGATGTCCCCAGGGTTCCGTACTGGGTCCGCTGTTCTGGGACATCCACATGGAACCCTTACTAGATACATTACAACAAAGCGACGAAGTGCTGGAGGTGATAGCCTACGCAGATGATCTCCTCCTACTGGTCGGCGGCCGTAGCCGAGAGGACATAGAGCCTAAGATCGAGAGAGCAATAAACACACTCCAACTGTGGTGCCGCAAGACAAAAATGACAATTTCACCGGCCAAGTCTACCTATCTTCTTCTAAAGGGACAATTAGCTCGTAACCCAACTGTTAGGATAGATGGATCACCAGTTCTCCGGCGACGTGAGACACGCTATCTAGGTATCATCATTGATGAAAGGTGGACTTTCAGTAGACACATTGAAACCGTAACTCAAAGAGCTTTACAGGTACTCAACAACCTCATCTCCATTGGGCATAAGCGGTTTCATCTTCCACCACATCTCATCAAACTCTATCATAACAGTATACTAACATCCATAGTGGGTTACGGATCTGGAGTCTGGGCACACAGGCTCACGAGGGTGGTGCCCGCCATGACAGTGAGGAGAGTGCAGAGAAATATGATCCTGAGATCAGTGGGGGCATACAGAACTACACCGGGAGGAGCCCTGTTAGTTATTATGGGGCTTTGCCCCCTGGATATCAAAATTCGGGAGCAGGCCGCTTGGTACTGGACTAAAAAGGGGAATTTGGAAAAAACCGAGGAAATTCTGGGCAGCAGGACAGAAAATAAAGTAGAAATTAGGAAAAAAGGGGAGCTGCTATGGCAACTTTCGTGGGAAACCGAAGAAACAGGGCGTCGTACCTTTGAGCTCCTACCAGATGTTAGGGAAAGGATGGAAATGTCACATTTCGATCCATCCCGGGGACTCATCCACTTCCTCACTGGGCATGGACCGTACTCGACATATCTATGTCGATTTGGTAAAAAGGCGACACCTGCGTGTGACTGTGGTGTTCCGGAGGGTACTCCTGACCATGTAGTCTACGAGTGCCCCCTTTTCAATGATGTGGCCTCAGTACTGCGGGACCAACTACCACATAACGACACTTTTAGACTAATCAGACATCGCGACACTTTCGACATCATAAACAAACTGGCTAACGCGGTATCTCAGAAAGTCCTAAAGGACTACCTGAAAGACCTATAGTAGCACAAAAAGAGATAACCCAGGACACAGATAGAGTATGATACCCTACTCCCAAACCGCCTGGGCGCGGAAAGGCCGACTTCCTCAGTCTGAATCCGCCGCGCCACAGGATTCTGGGGGGGTGGGGTGCAGCCTTACCAAACCAGACAACGCACCGGACTTGACATTAGGATAAGTTTAGTTGTAGGACTTAGTTTTTAGATTTTATTATTAGTAACCTGCAGCGATCACCATCTCGGCCTGCCCAGTGTCAGGGGCACGCTCATTGGGGTTAGCTCAATGAGCAAGGCTTTACAGTAGGTTTATATAAATTAGCTGACACAACTGTAACGCTGTAGGATTAGTAACTAGTCTAAAGATAAAATGTTTGTAGTAGACTAACAATAATGTTGCCCATTGCTTACTGTTCACTTATATACTAACTAGTTACTACATAGAACTTAGAATTAGCTGCTAATTACCCTTGTATAACTAACTTGGCCCACTAATCAAATAAGGCAGTGGGCTAGATGTAAAATTAACATTGTTTATGGAAATAAAGAATTTTTTTTTTAAAAAAAAAAAAAAAAAAAAAAAAAAAAAAAAAAAACAGAGTCCCGACCAGAGATGGAAGGGACGCTTTTATTAGATCAAAACCAATCGGATTGGCTTGTCTGGTCCGTTTGCCTTGGTGACTCTGAATAACTTTGGGCTGATCGCACGGTCCTCGTACCGGCGACGCATCTTTCAAATGTCTGCCTTATCAACTGTCGATGGTAGGTTCTGCGCCTACCATGGTTGTAACGGGTAACGGGGAATCAGGGTTCGATTCCGGAGAGGGAGCCTGAGAAACGGCTACCACATCCAAGGAAGGCAGCAGGCGCGCAAATTACCCACTCCCGGCACGGGGAGGTAGTGACGAAAAATAACGATACGGGACTCATCCGAGGCCCCGTAATCGGAATGAGTACACTTTAAATCCTTTAACGAGTATCTATTGGAGGGCAAGTCTGGTGCCAGCAGCCGCGGTAATTCCAGCTCCAATAGCGTATATTAAAGTTGTTGCGGTTAAAAAGCTCGTAGTTGGATTTGTGTCCCACGCTGTTGGTTCACCGCCCGTCGGTGTTTAACTGGCATGTATCGTGGGACGTCCTGCCGGTGGGGCGAGCCGAAGGGGTGCTTTCGCGTCCCGAGGCGGACCCCGTTTAAATCCTACCAGGGTGCTCTTTGTTGAGTGTCTCGGTGGGCCGGCACGTTTACTTTGAACAAATTAGAGTGCTTAAAGCAGGCAAGCCCGCCTGAATACTGTGTGCATGGAATAATGGAATAGGACCTCGGTTCTATTTTGTTGGTTTTCGGAACCCGAGGTAATGATTAATAGGGACAGGCGGGGGCATTCGTATTGCGACGTTAGAGGTGAAATTCTTGGATCGTCGCAAGACGAACAGAAGCGAAAGCATTTGCCAAGTATGTTTTCATTAATCAAGAACGAAAGTTAGAGGTTCGAAGGCGATCAGATACCGCCCTAGTTCTAACCATAAACGATGCCAGCCAGCGATCCGCCGCAGTTCCTCCGATGACTCGGCGGGCAGCCTCCGGGAAACCAAAGCTTTTGGGTTCCGGGGGAAGTATGGTTGCAAAGCTGAAACTTAAAGGAATTGACGGAAGGGCACCACCAGGAGTGGAGCCTGCGGCTTAATTTGACTCAACACGGGAAACCTCACCAGGCCCGGACACCGGAAGGATTGACAGATTGATAGCTCTTTCTTGATTCGGTGGGTGGTGGTGCATGGCCGTTCTTAGTTGGTGGAGCGATTTGTCTGGTTAATTCCGATAACGAACGAGACTCTAGCCTGCTAACTAGTCGCGTGACATCCTTCGTGCTGTCAGCGATTACTTTTCTTCTTAGAGGGACAGGCGGCTTCTAGCCGCACGAGATTGAGCAATAACAGGTCTGTGATGCCCTTAGATGTTCTGGGCCGCACGCGCGCTACACTGAAGGAATCAGCGTGTCTTCCTAGGCCGAAAGGTCGGGGTAACCCGCTGAACCTCCTTCGTGCTAGGGATTGGGGCTTGCAATTGTTCCCCATGAACGAGGAATTCCCAGTAAGCGCGAGTCATAAGCTCGCGTTGATTACGTCCCTGCCCTTTGTACACACCGCCCGTCGCTACTACCGATTGAATGATTTAGTGAGGTCTTCGGACTGGTACGCGGCATCGACTCTGTCGTTGCCGATGCTACCGGAAAGATGACCAAACTTGATCATTTAGAGGAAGTAAAAGTCGTAACAAGGTTTCCGTAGGTGAACCTGCGGAAGGATCATTACCGACTAGACTGCATGTCTTTCGATGTGCGTGTCGTGTCGCGCAACACGCTACCTGTACGGCAGTGGCCGTGCGCCGCGTGCGGAACCACGCGTGCCTCTCAAAACTAGCGGAAGTGTTGTTGTTGTTGTGTGGTACGAGCGCTGAAGCTCTGGAGCGGCTGGCCTGCGGTACCTGGCGCCTGGCGCCGGTTTTGAATGACGTTCGCCCGAGTGCCTGTCCGCTCCGGTGTGGAGCCGTACGACGCCCATCGGCTGTGAGGCCGTTGGACACAAAAAAATAGTGGAACAGGGGCCGTCAGACGCCTCAGTCCCGCAAATGCTACTGTCTTGAAAGAGACAGTGGGAGACTGAAAAGGAAAAGATCACCCAGGACGGTGGATCACTCGGCTCGTGGGTCGATGAAGAACGCAGCAAATTGCGCGTCGACATGTGAACTGCAGGACACATGAACATCGACGTTTCGAACGCACATTGCGGTCCATGGATTCCGTTCCCGGGCCACGTCTGGCTGAGGGTCGGCTACGTATACTGAAGCGCGCGGCGTTTGTCCCGCTTCGGAGACGTGGGAGTGTCGTGGTCGCCTGTGTGGCCGGCCGCGTCTCCTTAAACGTGCGATGCGCGCCCGTCGCCTGGCGGTTCGCATACCGGTACTTTCTCGGTAGCGTGCACAGCCGGCTGGCGGTGTGGCGTGCGACACCTCGTACAACGACCTCAGAGCAGGCGAGACTACCCGCTGAATTTAAGCATATTACTAAGCGGAGGAAAAGAAACTAACAAGGATTCCCCCAGTAGCGGCGAGCGAACAGGGAAGAGTCCAGCACCGAACCCCGCAGGCTGCCGCCTGTCGTGGCATGTGGTGTTTGGGAGGGTCCACTACCCCGACGCCTCGCGCCGAGCCCAAGTCCAACTTGAATGAGGCCACGGCCCGTAGAGGGTGCCAGGCCCGTAGCGGCCGGTGCGAGCGTCGGCGGGACCTCTCCTTCGAGTCGGGTTGCTTGAGAGTGCAGCTCCAAGTGGGTGGTAAACTCCATCTGAGACT